>NW_026057219.1:0-66383 GCF_019202705.1 Hemisphaericaspora subhashii | reverse complement strand
TTGCAAGTAAATTGAACAAAAGCACACGACCTTTATAATTAACATTCTTTTTTTCTTTGTTCTTCTTCTACTACTTCTTTTCTCTAATGCGCATTCATCCTACCTAATTCTTTAGAAGTTGTCATGTTAAATATTATCTCTATTTTCAAAATTCAATTTAATTAATGTTATTATTATTATATGTTCTTCTTCTTTTAGATCTGGCATTAAATATCAATTATTCAAAATATATGATAAATCTTTTCAACTTCATTTATTAAATATTTTTTAAAAAAGTAGAGGAAACTACAAACAATCAATTGAAAAGAGAACAATCCTCTTAGCAATTTTGGGAATTCTAAGTTTATCTCCTACAAGCCCGGTTTGGAATACACGACAATTGACATAGCCCCAAATCTTACTATTTATTCAAAGCCATATAAATGAGTTTCATCCTTATCACTCATTAAATTGTTGATGGATATTATCTGTTTTAGAAGCGATGATTTGTTTAACTTGATTGGAAAGTATGATGTGGAAACAAGTTTATTTACATTTGGATATGAGTGTGAGTTATGGGTCTAAGATTAGAATCCCCAAAAAACGTCTCCAGAGGGTACGAAAACATGAAATAATGAACCTAATTGTGGATCCTAAAGTTGATGAAGGGTTTATTATAACTAATTGAATTGGAATACTGAATACTACAACGCCGCACTTGCCATATTGGGAATGATGTTTGTCACGTGATAGTAATTATAATTTGAAAATTAAAGCGAAAACCCCAAAACCCTCCTGAAATTTTTTTTCATTTTATGGTGAATTATAACCAAGGAGAGTTAAACAAGAGAAAGGGACACAATGCTTCCCACAAGATTATCAGCATTAGAAACTAGGTTCCATCAGGCTATGAGTAAATATTCACGTGATTCTAGATTCAGGAGAGTCCAAATCATTTTGTTGACCAATACGCATTTTGATATAGGGTGAATACTACGTCTAAAAAGTCATATCATCAAGGTCTTGATCATCTTCCATTAAGTGACGCAGTTGATATACGCCATCATTTGGGAACAGTCCTTATGGCATTTATCATCTTCGGATTAGATACATCCAACGCTTTCGATAGAGCAATACCCAAAGTCTTCTTTAACCGTTGGCGGAAGGGAAAGTGTATAGATGAACACGCTTTCCACCATTTCCACAGGGGCTTCTTTAATAACAACTAGACCGTGGGTATCGTAATTACGACACCTAAGCCAGAAGTTCGCAATCGATTGAATAAATGATGTCTCCAAAAATAATAATTCATCCTCAATTTGTTGGTGAGGATTTACAATATTTGCGAATTGAGAATAATGAATTTGGTGAAGAAGGAAATCAAATTGTGCGCAACTTAAGAAACGGCAAGGCATTAACATTGCTGGAATATTATAAGGCTAGACATGTTGTTAGACCTTCATATATTATTGGGGCCCTTTCTGTTGCTTTTGAAGAACGTTTTAATACTGATCATGAGGCTACGAAGCTTGTCAAGAAAATTGCATATTCCGGATGTAAACCATTAAAGAAATGTTCAATTGCTAATTTGTACAATTCAAGAAACGTTCTTTGTAAAGGAATAAGGATTGATTTTGTCTAATGGTAAAGATTTTCGATCATGATTAAATCGTTCTATAAAATCAATCCTTGTAACTTTACAAGGAACGTTTTCATGAACTAATCAAACAGTGTGGTCGTGCAATTTCAGAAGAATCAGCAACTGAACATCTCTTTAGTGGTTTACATCCAGAGTATGCTCATCTTTATTCAAAAGAGGCTGATGAGTATCGCGCTTTAGAAGATCTTGAAAGGTTGAAACCCATTCCATTGGAAGAAGCTAAACGCAAACGGCTGCAATTAGAGAAGATCAGTAGTCAGAGAAAGAACAACAGAGATCATAGATTTGAACAATGCTGTTCACCATTTCTGGATGACGATTTCGATGAACATCATAATTATCATTATCAAGAGGATCATCAACACCAGCAAGGCAATCAACAACAAGGCATTAGACAACCATTTTATACTAATAAGGAATTCTTTTGCAGGGAGTGTATGAACGTTATAAGTGACGATTTGGGCATACCATCATTTGGCTTAAAAAAACCGGAATCCAAATAGATGAGTCACTAGTAACATACTGTGGTGAGCCATTGTAATTACGATTTCAAATGACCAATCATTAGTGACTTCCACTAGGAATGGCCGACAAACTACAAGCTGCTAAAGAGGTAATAATATATTGCTTTTTAGTAGTTGTAGTTTACTTACCATTACGTTTCACACGATACATTAATCAACAAGATTTATGAATCATCCCCCTTCCTCCTTCATTCATGCTCAGATTATTCTTTATATAAGCGGGGGAGTCGTTTATAAGGAAACATCAGAACAGGAGTCAAGGAGTGTCGATCTTATTAGCCAACTCAGCCTTGGCTTGTTGATCGACACTACTAAAATCAAAGAAGCGAACCCTTGTGGAATTTCCATATCGAGATGTTGTTGTCCTGGTAATACAGATCTCAACAATGCTCACTTCATTTGAATCATTGCTAATTTCTGTAGTTCTGGCACAGCAAGAAAACTGTCAAATGGATCCATTGAATCTAAAATCTATCAATATCCCAAGAACTAATTGTTTACGTAGAGATATTTGTACATCCTTTAATCGCATACTCCTCTTCGGTTCTTCTTGTTTGTTTTGCGTTTGACAATATAAAGGTAAATGGAATTGCCATTGTCTATATCCAACCCCCCTTAATAATTCTTTATGTGCACCACCACTAACAAAATCTCACTTTTCAATTATTTTTCAATTGACTTCTTCTTCGACAACTACTACTACTATATCTACTGACTTGCTGACCAATTGATATAGACACAATGAGAGGCAATCTATTCATTCAATTGCTTCTCATTACATCATCAGTATTAGCAGTTAAAGAATATTTATTCAAAACATGTCCTCAATCAGGATTCTGTACCAGAAATCGTCATTTTGCTCAACAAGTAAGTACCACCACCAATTATAAATCACCATATTCTATTGATCCCGATAGTATTATCTTACATGATGGTGTTATATTTGGAGTCATCAACAAACACCTCCCACAAGTCGATAATTCAACCGTTCAATTATTATTTGATATTACTTTAGTAGAAGGAAATTTCCGATTTCGATTAGATGAAAATAGACAAATCTTGCGGGAATATCCTTCATATTTGAATCAATTGAGATATAATGAGACTTCAGATTGGGCATTCCAACCGGGAGTTCAATTGGATAGATCTATAAGATATGAAAAATTATCTGCCGATAAGATTCATTTATCATATCGTAAAGATTATGATGTTATAATTTCATTGAATCCAATTAAATTCCAATTCATCCATCAAGGGAAGGAACAACTTGTGATTAATGATAAACAATTCTTGAATTTCGAACATCGTAGATTGAAATCGGAGAATGATTTACATTTATCCCCACAAGAGATTTCATTTGATATGTTTCAAGATTCATTCCCGGATTCAAGTAAGGATACAATCCCGTTGGGGCCGGAATCAATTGCGATTGATTTTACATTTAGCGGGTTTAGTCATCTATATGGGATTCCTGAACATTCTGGTTCGATGTTGTTGAAGGATACGACCCATCGTGAACCATATAGATTATTTAATGTTGATATTTTTGAATATGAACAAGATTCAAGATTGCCAATGTATGGATCAATTCCATTGTTGATTGCTGCAAAACCAGATGCTGCTGTAGGGGTGTTTTGGATAAATGCTGCTGATTCATATGTTGATATTAATTTGGAGAATAAAGATGGAGGTGCTGCTCATTTTATGTCGGAGAATGGATTATTGGATTTCATTATTATTATTGAAGATAATGTAGATGAAGTTAATCGTCAATATGGGAAAATCACAGGATATACCCAACTCCCAGCATTATTTTCCCTTGGATATCATCAATGTCGTTGGAATTATAATGATGAAAAAGATGTGTTGGATATTCATGCAAAATTCGATAAATATAAGATTCCATATGATACAATTTGGTTAGATATAGAATATACCGACCAAAAGAAATATTTCACCTGGAATAAAGAAAATTTCCCCAATCCCAAGCGAATGCTTTCCAAACTCGACACTACGGGGCGTAATCTCGTAGTCATCATCGACCCCCATCTCAAAGTCGACTACGAAGTCAGTCGAGACCTCATCTCCCAAAACCTCGCCATACTCGACTCCACCAACAACCCCTATCATGGACATTGTTGGCCCGGAGAATCCATCTGGATAGACACATTCAACCCCGAAGCTCAATCATATTGGAAATCCCGTTTCGGCTGGGATCAACCATTCTTAGGCCCCCATCAAGAAAACATCCATATTTGGAATGACATGAATGAACCCCTGGTTTTCGATGGGCCCGAAACGACTTCGCCGAAAGATAATCTCCATTATGGAGGTTGGGAACATCGTTCACTTCATAATTTGTATGGTCTCACATATCATCAAGCCACCTATCATGCCATGCAAGCCCGATTGGAAGACAGACCATCCCGACAACGACCATTCGTATTAACAAGATCCTATTTCGCCGGTTCTCAACGGTCAGCAGCCATGTGGACGGGTGATAATATGTCGAAATGGGAATATCTCAAGATTTCCATCCCGATGGTGTTGACGCATAATATTGTGGGGATGCCTTTCAGTGGGGCGGATGTCGGTGGATTTTTTGGAAATCCGAGTAAGGAATTATTAACTCGTTGGTATCAGACTGGGATTTTCTATCCTTTCTTCAGAGCTCATGCGAATATTGATAGTAGGAGACGTGAACCATGGGTGAGCGGGGAGCCATATGTTAGTTATATTAGGGAGGCGGTTAGATTGAGATATAAATTGTTATCGGTTTTTTATACTAGTTTCAAGAGGGGGAATGAGGGTGGTAGACCGGTTATGAGGCCGCTTTTCTATGAAGCGCCGGGGAATTTGGAGGCGTATGGGATTGATGATGAGTTTTTCGTCGGGGATTCGGGGATATTGGTAAAGCCGGTGACTGATGAGGGTGTGGATGAGGTGGAGGTTTATATTCCTGATGAGGAAGTTTATTATGATTTCATGAATGGGAAGATAACCAAGAGAAAGGTGGATAATGGGGTTGGATATGTGAAGAAGAAGGTTGAGTTGAATGATATTCCGATGTATTTGAAAGGTGGGTCTATTCTTAGTGTGAAGGAAAGATATCGTCGTTCTTCGAAATTGATGAAGTATGATCCATATACGGTTATTATTGCATTGAATAAACAAGGGAAAGCCAGTGGAGAGTTATATATTGATGATGGAGAGAGTTATAAGAATGTTCAAGGTGAATATGTCGATGTTAAGTTTTCAGCCGATAAGAATTCGATATCTACCAATGTTAAATCTGGTTCAGATCAATATATCAAATCAATTGATTCTATTCATGTTGAAAATATTCAAATTGTAGGATTAGATGATAAGATCAAATCAATTGAGATTGAACAAGGAGGAGAGACTTGGAGTGGAAGAGTTGAAACAAAAGATGGAATTGCAACTATCAAAAATCCAAAAGTTAAGATTAATTCCAATTGGAAGATTTCTATTAATTATAAAGATGATATGAAAAGAGATGAATTATAGATTAAATAGACTGTTATTCTGATTGTTTAGATAAAGTATCTTTTGATATATATTGTCGTATTTTTGTAGATGTTTTTATTATTCTTGACCAGGTGAGTTGATTATTGCAGTTAGGACATTGTACTGAGTCGGGTATTAGGGATGGAGTTGTCTTGGCTATACAAGTTAAATGAAATGCCGAACAATCTGGTGAGTGATAACAGAAGCCTGTTAAGAGGATTTGGCTTCCATTGGAGGTATCCTCGAGGAAATAGTTAATAGGTTGATTGCATAGATTACAAATCGGAGTATTATTAAGTATGAAAGATTTAGCCATCTGAAAATCTTGTTGATGAATTAAATCTAAACTAACTTTTGATAATTGAAGCGTCTCATCCGTAAAGAATTCATCGAATGTCATAAATGAAGGGTTAACATTATCTGTAATCTTAAATTTATTCAATAACCAAACTTCTCCAACTTTTTCATCAAATATATTAACCGACAAATTCATTTTATTAAATCCAGTAGATTGAAGTAATAATTTAATATTAGCCAATTTCTGATGAATACTACTGCCACTACTTCTGCTAGTAGTTACTCTATTCTGACTATCAATATGTCTAGTTTGATGAGGATGTTGTAAACTATGTTCAAATTGTAAAGCAGAAATCTTTGATGGGAATCCATACACCAAAACAACCAACTTCCAAGGTCTACAACCAGGACGTTTAGTACGATATGCTCCACCTGCTTTTAATTCTCCATTGTGTTGTTTAAGACGACGTAATGGATCCGGTGTAGATCCAATATAGAAACTACGTGGTTTAGGTATTGATTGGATGAGATAAACTGAATAGAAATCTGGGATTGTATGGAGTTTGGATTTGCTGTCCACTGATTGTGATTGTGAGGCATTCTGTGATTGTGACATCATAGTTATATTTAGTAGGGGTGGCTTTTATGTATCTTTACGGTGGATATGTGCACTGATAGTAGTAAGGTATAATATAATAAATAGGGAGTGGGAAGGGTTACATCTGTTTATCAACTAATACTATTATTAAGGAATACTTTAAGAGACTATTAGAACATCTCTTACTTCTTCTACCTTCTTTTGTATATACTTCCTAGTAATACTTTAAGATTTATCTATAAAACACTTTGTAAGTATCTCTTTATATAGACTGAGAGAGAATAAGAGAGAGAGAAAAAAATAAATAATTAAATTAAATTAAATTTAAATACACATTTTTATAAATTTATACGAAACAACTTACCCAACTATCCATCCATCATAATTATAGACTTATAAGTAGTTAGTACTACACAATATAACAACACATACACATACATCCCACCACCCACCTTCATCAAATGAAAAGTAAAGATATAATACATAATAACAATAATACCCAGCTACAACTACAACAACCTACTACTACTACTACTGATCAGCAACCAACAACAACAAAGACAATGACAACAACAGACAATACAACAACAACTACAGCTACTACTGGTACCACTACAACTATAGCGACTACAGCTAGTTCTAATCAAAGTGGTTCAAATGATTTTGTTAAGAAATTATTCTTGATGTTACAAGAAGATAGTTATAAATCGATTGTAAGATGGACAGATTTAGGTGATAGTTTTGTTGTAATTAATACAAATGAATTTACTAAAGAAATATTACCAAGACATTTTAAACATTCAAATTTTGCTAGTTTTGTTCGACAATTAAATAAATATGATTTTCATAAAGTTAAAATTACAAATGAAGAAAAATCAAAATATCCTTATGGTGATGATACTTGGGAATTTAAACATCCTGATTTTAAAATTAATGATAGAAATGCTTTAGAAAATATAAAAAGAAAAGGACCATCGGTAAAGAAAACAACTCCAAATTTATCTACAAGTGGTGGTACAGCCAACGGCTCTGAAGTAATTATTAAATGTAATCATAATTATACTCAATTAAATCAAAATTATAATCAATTAAAAGATGTTGTTTCTCTGTTGAAAAAGGAAAATAAATCATTAAATCAAGAAATTCACGTTTTAGAAAGAAAATATAAAACATTAGTTGAAAATATTGTAACTATTAATAGTAATGATGAAAGATGTTATCGATCAATGAATATATTGTTGAATTGTTTAATTGCTGCTGGTATTAAAGTGCCTCCATTAGATTTTCCAATGAATCAACAATCATCACCTTCCCAAATACCACAACTTGCAGTACTTCCACCAGGTGAAGAAACTAATGGATCCCTACCTAGTATAAATCAACTTAGACAACCCCAAGCACCACCACCACCCCAACAACAATCTCCATTAACTAATCCAATAATGACAGGTCCACAACTTTCAACTCCTATACCTGCACCATTAACCGCACAAACATTACAGCAACAACAACAACAACTTCAACATCCATTGGGAATACCTATGAATTTACCACTTAATAGACCATCAGTGGTGACTCAAGGTCCAGGACCACCACCACAACATATCCAACCAATCCCAATGCCAATAAATACCCAACAACCCCCACCCCCACCACAACAGGCTCCGCCACCACCTCAAGGATATTTACAACCACCACCACCGCCGAATGGACCAATAGTTCATAGAACAAGTCCACCGAATAGTGAATCCCATTCATCGAGTGTTCATTCTCCATTAGCACCAACTGCTCCGCCAGGAGCAGCTACATTAGGAACTACTGGATCGGGAACTATTGCAACTGCCGCTGGTGGTGCCCCCGTTACTTCCGTCTCCCCCTCCATCCCCACCGCAACTCAAATCGTCTCCACCACCACCAATATCCCCAACCCCAAATTCCACGTCCTCCTAGTGGAAGATGACAATGTATGTATCCAACTCTGTCGAAAATTCTTAGTCAAATACGGATGTCAAGTCACAGTGGTCACCGATGGACTTAATGCCATTTCCACGGTTGAAAAAACCAAATATGATTTAGTATTGATGGATATCGTAATGCCTAATTTGGATGGAGCGACGGCCACGAGTGTGATTCGAAGTTTTGATACTCGAACACCCATAATTGCCATGACTGGGAATATTGAGGATCAGGATTTGGTTAATTATTTGAGAAATGGTATGAGTGATATTTTGGCCAAGCCGTTTACGAAAGATGATTTGTATAGTATTTTGCTGAAACATTTGTTGAAAGAGGCTGCTGCGCCAGCAACTGCTGGTGAGAGTGGAAGTCCGACGGGTGGTGTGACTGATGGGGGACAGGTTAAGATTGAGAATAATCCAGGAGAGGGTGGATTAGAGGAGGATTTGTTATCGAGAGAGGATCCAATATTGAAGAAACCAAGACTTATATAACCACTGATGTTATTGTTATAATTACTTTCTATATATTATTATTATTCTATTACTTTTTTAAATATGTCCCATATTGTATTAATTTTATAACTTATTGATTTATTGTTGACATTATTATTGGAGAGTAGTGGTTGAAGATGGATGTGAAGTGGGTTGTGGTTGTTGCTTAGATAAGAGAAGTAACTGCCATAGATGCTGAAAGCGTCTATTTCGGGTATATCTGGCCCAATGATACCATTTCTGGTTATAACCCGTGCATGGGATTGGAACGACCAATGTTAACGACCAACGTGGCTAACCATTGATGACATCTGGTAGCCCCGTATATGATTGAGTTTTTTTGCAAGCAGTTTAATGTGTTTGAAAGCAACGGCCTTATTGTTCACCCTGGCTACCATAAGAGGTGAGCTGATCCGTAGATATATATGCAGGCACGAGCATGCTTTCTAGTTGGATGGTTTTACAATTACAGAAGAGTCATTATATCAAGTACTTACGGAGTTATCAGCCTGTATCTATTAGTCTGTCTATATAAACCATTCTATATTACTTTCTCAGCATCATCATCCTTGGGGATAATATAATGATATGCCAAATCCGAAAATGAATTCCCCCACGGATCACCTTTATCAGATCCATGATCAAACCTTTCCCTCTCCACTCCCTTAAAATATACCCCATCGAAATCATACACAATCTCGGGCTCAACAAACACACCCTTTTTCTTATTTCTTCGTTTCTTCGTCACCGGTATGAATCCATCACCACCCTCGGCTGTTGTGGTTTGCTCGGACTTAGTTAGATATTCAACACATACTGCAATGGTAGGATACTGTTCCGATAATTTCCGTTTTGTTAATCTATCAGTATGTGATATCAAATCATTACATAATAAATACGCCGGTTTATCAACTTTGAGAATCTCTTCCATTAAGTCTAATGGAGCATGAGGAAGGAAATAGAGAGTTGTGTTTGGGATAGGCGGTGTGTATTCCTGTTGAATAATTGCGGTTGGGAGGAGGGTTTTTATGAGTTGGATATCTAATTCGGTGAATATTGGGTCATAGAAGGAGATAGTTGTGATGAGCTCGGGGGTATTGAGGAGGGGGATGAGTTGGAGCAAGAGGGATAGTTGATATTTTGCTGGGGTTGAGTCGGTGGGGGAACCTAATGCTAGACATCTGATTGAGGTGATTGATTTTGGTGGGAGGGTGGATGATAGGGTGGTTGATATTTCGGTGAAGAGTTTTGAATTTAGGATTGTGGTTTGGAATTGGGATATTTTGGATATGTGTTTTGTTAGTTGGTCTTCATTAGTATCTTTAGATGTCATTGTATAGGTTGTATAGTTGTATATGATAATTAAGTAATAATTGATTGGTTAGTTAATGACTGCATATAAAAAAATGCTCATCGCAGACAAAATTCTTAATTAGGAAGACCAGTACAAAAGTTTTTTTTTAACTGGCGTTATATTTGTTAACAATGTAAATCGAAATTCATCTTTTTCGTATTTGAAAATTTTATTTCATTTCTTCTTTTACTTTCTTCTTCTTTTACTTCTTCTTCTTTCTTCTTCTTCTCTTTCAGATGTAAAATATATAAACGACAATAAATAGAATTGAATCTATTAATAGAATACTACTTACAGTTAGCTTATATTTTTACTTCTCCCAATATCCCTATTGCTTTGAAGTAAAAAATAACAAGAAAAAACAGATCAATCCACGTTGACTAACCTTATTCCAATTCCACAACCCTCATCAACTAATAACAGCTATTGCTCATCACAAACCATGCGTAAGTGTAAGATCTTTGTTGGTTCATCCCATCCTGAATTAGGTAAATTAGTATGTGATAGATTAGGTGTAGAACCGGCTCCATGTTCACTTAAGAAATTCTCCAATGGTGAAACATCAGTACAAATTGGAGTATCAGTTAGAGATGAAGATGTATATATTATCCAATCAGGTTCTCCCCACATCAATGATCATATTATGGAATTATTAATTTTGATATCGGCATGTCGTGGAGGTTCTGCAAATAAGATTACGGCGGTTATTCCACAATTTCCATATAGTAAACAATCCAAGATGAAAAAACATCGTGGAGCAATTACGGCAAGAATGTTGGCTAATTTGTTGATTATGGCAGGTGCTGATCATGTTGTAAGTATGGATTTACATGCTAGTCAAATGCAAGGGTTTTTCACTAAACCAGTTGATAATTTATTTGGTGCACCTACTTTGGCAAGATGGATTCGTCATAATATTCCTGATTGGGATTCTGCAGTTGTTGTTTCTAAGAACCCGGGTGGGACTAAACGTGTGACTGCTTTGGCTGATTCTTTAAAGATTAATTTTGCCATGATTCATACTGATAGAAGAAGAACTCAAGATGTTATGTATTCTAAAAAGAAGGCAATTAAGAACTCGAAAAAGACAGTGACTGAAGATGACGATGATGAAGAAGAAGAAGATAATATTGTTAGTGAACTTCAAACTGGTAGAATTGTTCAAGGACATGTTGTTGGTGATGATTATCCTAATTTAAATGGTAGTAGTAGTATGCGTAGTACTACATCTGCAATGAAATCCGTTGATCTTAATGGTAATGCTAGCAATAATTTTGAATCAGTCTCGGGTGATATATCAAGTGATGTATTAGGAGGTAGTTATGATGCGGCAGGAAGTGATGATGAAGAGTATGAGCAATCTTCATTACAAGAAGAAAAATTAATTACTTTAGTTGGAGATGTTAAAGATAAAGTAGCAATTATATTAGATGATATGATTGATAAACCAAATTCTTTCATTGCTGCTGCTGAACATTTAAGATTAAATTGTGGTGCAAAAGCAGTTTATGTTGTTGCAACTCATGGTGTTTTTAATGATTTATGTTTAGAATCTTTAACTGAATCTGAATGTATTGATAAAATCGTGGTTACTAATACTTATCCAATTGGTAATGAAAGAATTAAGAAATATTGTGATAAATTATGTGTGATTGATGTTTCTCCAATATTTGCTGAATGTATTAGAAGAGATCATTTTGGTGAATCAATTTCTGTCTTGTTTGATTCTTTAGCTGCAATTGAATAGCTGGGACTTACTTTGCTTAATATGGTTTTAATTATATGTTTTGTATAAATTGTTTTACACATATGCTATTGTTTATTTATTGACTTGTTTATTGTAGAGAGTTACTTCTACCCCAACGATGCAGTCACTGGGACTGCAGGACATATTCTCCTTAACCCTGTAAAGGGTATAAGAATATAGAGAATACTGGACTAACGGAGCGTTGGTATATTAAATTTACTTCTTGTAGTACACGTAAGTGTTATGTTTCTATATTTGATTGATATAATATCTAATCATTTGAATATAGAAATTCGAAGAACATTCTTTAACTCATGGCTAGATTGTTTAAGATAGAAGTAATTATCTATATGTACTTAATTAGAGATAATTAATGACAAATGATATCTTATCTTGTATACTGTATTAACCCCATGGGGTAATACATTTGATAGTACTGCACTGTACTATACTGCATATATTCTCAATGTAAATATTAGATGGTTAAGTAGATTATTCTTTTTTAGACAAAGATGTAAAGAAATAATCTATATAATAATTGATTAAGAATAAAAGATAGTAATTGATTCTGTGCTTCTCTTCTGTATAGTTTTAATAGAAAAATGTAACGTTGCATTAAAGATGGTACCCAGTTCTTTAATATTTGGGGTAGAAAATCAACCAATTATTTAAAAGAACTTTAACAATACATTATACATCTCTGTATTAATAATATATTTAACTAATTAGTTACTCACTGGGGTTGTAATGTAATAATACATACACTGTGGCTATTACATCACACTAAACGATATCTCTTGTCCACGTGGATATGTGATTGTAACCGTTACCAATCAATCAATTACAATAGAAACAATGGGTGATGATCATCAAATCTGAAATTTTTCTTATTACAATAAAGAGTCGTGTACTTTACACTAAAAATAGAATAATATTCTAATATGACATCAGCCATTTCAATCATTCAATTTTTCATAAATCTCTTCATCTCTTTCTCTTCTTACTCTTCTTCTTATTCTTTTACAAATACACATTCAAAGAAACCATAATGTCTGGTCAACAACAAGAGTGCAAGAAGGCATCACCTGTGCCAATACCATCACCTAATGATCAGCATCAACATCCTACAAGAAATACATCTACAACCAATCAATTAGCATCTTCATCATCATCTGATTTATTAGTAGAAGAATCAGCTATTGCAGAAACTTCTTCTTCTGCAAGTCTGTCACTATCAAAACCAGCGAGTTCAGTACAAAGTCAAATAAACTTACCAGTATCTCCATTATCATTATCTTTATCAGATACAAGTGCTGCTATTGCTGCTGCCGCTGCTGCTGGGAATGCTAATAATGCAACAGCTACCCTTCAAAAACTTCGTACTAAATCAAAATTATCATCTCCAGCTACTGAAAAAGCTATTGCATCTATTGCTCCAATGTTAGAATCATTTACTCCAAAAACTTCTGCTGAAGATTCTGCTTCAAGATTAGGTTCAACCTCATCTTCTCCAGGTCATTATACGGAGCAGCCTACGCACAGTGCTGCCCCCCCTGGCAGTGGTCACAATAAAAGTGATGATTCAATCGCTGAATTAACTATGGAAAACCTCACATTCCAACAACAAGCTTCATCATCCAACAAGTCTCATTCAAATTCATTTTCAGAACAAGGTATGGGTGGTATTACTATTCCCAGCAATAGAATTACAAAAACAATTTCAAATACTTCAATTTCTTCATCTACTAGGAAATCATTCTCAATTAATGCCAAAGATTTTGAATTACCTAAATTACCAAAAATTGGTAAAATTGGGGTATGTGCAATGGATGCAAAAGTTTTATCAAAACCTTGCAGACAAATCTTAAATCGATTAATTGAAAATGGAGAATTTGAAACGATTATATTTGGTGATAAAGTAATCCTTGATGAATCTATTGAAAATTGGCCAACTTGTGATTTTTTAATTAGTTTCTTCTCAACTGGGTTCCCATTGGATAAAGCGATCTCATATGTTCAATATCGAAAACCTTATATTATTAATGATTTGGTATTTCAAAAAGCTTTATGGGATAGAAGAGTTGTATTGGCCCTTTTAAATCATGCAAATGTCCCCACGCCGGATCGATTAGAAATTAGTAGAGATGGTGGTCCTCATTTAGATAAATTTTTAGTGGAGAATTTACAAAGTGTTGGAATGTCCCAAGAAACTATAAATCAATTAACTAATCAAATAGAACCAGATTGGGAAATGATTGATGAAGATACTCTTAGAGTTGGGGATAAGGTCATGACTAAGCCATTTGTGGAAAAACCGGTTGATGGTGAAGATCATAATGTTTATATATATTACCCTAAAGCCAATGGTGGTGGTGGAAGACGGTTATTTAGAAAGATTGGAAATAAATCAAGTGAATTTGATCCAAATTTATCCACACCAAGAATTGACGGATCTTTTATATATGAGAAATTTATGGATACCGATAATTTCGAAGATGTTAAAGCATATACTGTTGGACCTGATTTTTGTCATGCTGAAACTAGGAAATCACCGGTGGTTGATGGGATTGTAAGAAGAAATACTCACGGTAAGGAAATTAGATATATAACTGAATTATCCCCTGAAGAGAAGCTTATGGCCAAGAATATAAGTTCAACTTTCAAACAAACAATTTGTGGATTTGATTTATTAAGAGTTAATGGAAAATCTTATGTGATTGATGTCAATGGATTTTCATTCGTGAAAGACAATAATCAATATTATGATTCTTGTAGCCGGATATTACGGGAATTATTTATTCAAGCTAAGAAATGTCGTGATTTAATCAAAACTACAATTCCACCATCGACTAAACATTTACATAAATCTCAATTTGAAGAAAAACAACAAAAATGGGTATTTAAAGGTATGGTTAGTGTTATTCGTCATGCTGATCGTACTCCAAAGCAGAAATTTAAATATTCATTTAGAAATCCTTTGTTTATATCATTATTAAAAGGACATCGTGAAGAAGTCATAATTAGAGCCGTGCCTGATTTACAAGTTGTTTTAGAAACTGTCAAAATCGCGCAAGAGAAACAATTAGAAGATCTTAAGAAATTAAATCAATTAAGAATCGCCTTGGAACGGAAAATGAACTTCCCAGGAACAAAAATCCAAATAAAACCAAGTTTAAACCCCAACGATCCAGAAATTGTGGATAAAGTCCAATTAATTCTTAAATGGGGTGGAGAACCTACTCATTCCGCCACCCATCAAGCTTCAGATGTTGGTGAACAATTAAGACAAAATATCAAACTCTTAAACCGAGAAGCATTAATGGATATAAAAGTCTATACCTCGTCTGAACGTCGTGTCATCACGAGTGCACAATATTCAACTAAGGCATTATTGGGATTGGATAAAGATGAAGAATTACCTGATGATTTCTTAATTGTACGAAAAGATTTATTAGATGATTCGAATGCTGCCAAAGATTTGATGGATAAGGTTAAGAAGAAATTAAAACCTTTGTTGAGACAGGGAGCAGAAGCTCCACCACAATTCACATGGCCACCCAAGATGCCACAACCATTTGAAGTTATTAAACGAGTATGTGAATTAATGAATTTTCATCATCAGATTATGAATTATAATTTTGAAACTAAAGATGTGGCCACATTCCAGAAGAATTGGTGTTGTGGTGAGAATCCATTTTTGTTTAAAGAAAGATGGGATAAATTATTTCAAGAATTTATTAGTGTTGAAAAGACTCATCCTTCCAAGATTTCGGAATTGTATGATACTATGAAATATGATGCTTTACATAATCGACCATTCTTGAGGAAGATTTTCTGTTTTGATCCAAATGATGAAGTTTTATTGAAGAGATTGAGAGAAGTTTGTGGAGATACTGTGAATTCATCAGGTTTGGTGAGTGAATATCCTATTAATATATTAGCCATGAATAATTTTAAGATCTCCCTGGAACTGACAACATCACCTGCTCCAACATCTGGATCAACAGCAACCAACACCACCACCTCTACCAATAGTCTTTCTCCATCCAGTCTCAGAGATATTGCTAATAGCAACAACGCCTCAGCCGGTTCATTAGGTTGGGTCTTGCGTGAATCCACCACCTCAACTATCACCAAAAGCGGGTCTCCATCCAACAAACCCCCACAAAACCCATTCGATCACCCCACATACGCCCGTCTTCGAGAATTGTACCGTCTTTCGAAAGTTCTTTTCGACTTCATTTGTCCACAAGAATACGGAATCAAATCAGAAGAAAAATTGGATATTGGGCTTTTGACCTCCTTACCATTGGCAAAACAGATCTTATCCGATATTCAAGATATGAAAAATCATGATACTGCCGCCGTGGTGAATTATTTTACCAAAGAATCACATATTTATACATTATTAAATGTTATCTATGGTGCCAATCTCCCCATGAAGATTGCTAGAAATGCCTTGCCTGAATTAGATTATCTTTCCCAAATCGTGTTTGAACTTTATGAAGAAGCCAATGAGACAAGTGGCGGGACGAAGAAGCATTCGATTAGGTTGTCGTTGTCTCCGGGTTGTCATACTCAGGATCCATTGGATGTTCAATTGGATGATGATCATTATATTGGATGTATTCCGAGGTTGAGTTTGACTAGACATTTGGATATGGATTTGGTGACTCAGAGATTGAAGAGTAGGTTTTCGAGAGTTAGTTTGCCAAAGAAGTTTACTCCGGTTAATATTTCAAGTCCTTTGACAACTGGATTGTAGAGAATAAGCAGTAGTATATAGTTTGTTATATAGAAGTTGTATTTAGTTTAAAATTGCATTTCGTCATTTCCTATAAGAACAAGCGATATGATAATCTACAAGGTGATTTACAAAGTAAGTTAATCTCTAAAACAAATGTACAAATTAAATTAAAAAACCTATAACTAAATAATAATAATAATAAAATAAAAAAGTATATAATAAACAACAAAACACTTTAAATATGAAACAAATAAGAATATCAACCAAAGTAATCACCAACAGTTTATGTTCATCTTTCTTTCAGATAGTACCACGTACCTAAAACAAAAACCAAATTATAAAACCATCAGCAACAACATAAAAGGTTAATAACTTTCTTAAGCATTCACATAAGAATCCCAATTATCCAAAATAGCTTTAATCTTGTCAGAACCAGTCAATTCATAAACATCTTGGAAATATTCTTTAGTTAATTCAAATGGTTTAGCAGTCAAGTTTGGAATATATTTACCAATTAAATCCTTTGGTTTAACACTAGATTTTGGAATCTTCTTACATAAGAATCTTTGGAATGGTTTAACACCAGACATTAAGTATGAAGAATGGAATGGAACAGAAATACCCTTTAATGGAATAACAGCAAATCCACGTTCAAGATCAATTGGTTGTGGTTTAGCTAATGATTTCAATTTAACTTCATCAATGATTTCTTTCAAGTGAGCTTTAACTTGGTCAAGTGATAATTGAGTTTGTAATTTAACAATATCAATCTTGTTAATCTTAAGGACATTCAAAACATTGGTTAAAGAATCTAAAGCACGTAAATCACCAGCAGTAACATATTGTTGATTTTCAACATTATAATTAACAATTTCTAATAACCAACCAGTAACCTTAGAAACTTCTTCAACAACAAATCTTAAAGCAGCATCATTGAAAGTTGGGGAAACTCTACTTGGATTAACAGCACACATACCATAGTTAGATCTACCCAATTCATCTCTTGGAACAGCAACTTGCATAGTCATACCACGATAGAAGACAACATCAACTAAAGATTCAATTGGCATAACATTAGCTAAAGAAGATAAAGCGGAATATTCACCTAAAGAATGACCAGCAAACATAATATCACTTGGAATCAATCCCTTGGATTTAATATCTTCATAAGCAGCCTTTTCCATCAAAGTTAAAGCAGGTTGAGTGAATTGAGTAGCAGATAATAAACCAGTTGGAGAAACAAAAGTGAAAGAATTAGTAGTTTCATCAATATCCTTGAAAATCTTTTCAGATTTTAATTCACCATCAGGACCAATAGTTTCAAACATCATACCAATATAATTGTCTCTAATCTTACGACCTTTAGCACCACCGAAATGAATAGTTAATTCATTTGGATTATTTTGAACAATATCCAAAATTGAGAAACCATAATTGTTAATGAAATGTTTATCAGCTTTATCCCAAACTTCTCTAGCAACTTCACTTGAATTGTACAAGTCCATACCCATACCTTGTTCTTGAGAACCTTGACCAGTGAAAACATAAGTAGTAATAGGTTGTTCAATTTCAGCTTCACCAACTAATACAACAGAATCAGTTTCAATGTTTTTGGTTTCAACCTTAATAATCTTTCTACCATTAATCATACCAATATGTTCTAAAGTAGTTTGTAAATTGTCATTAGGTAAAACCATACCAACAAAGTTACACTTGAAAGCACGAACTCTTTGAGCAACATTATTAGCAGCCCATTCTTCAACCAAAGATCTAATGGAAGCACTTGAATACATACCATGAGTAATAGTACCTGGTAATTTAGCATACTTGGCAAAAACTCTTGAAACATGGATTGGATTATAATCACCAGAAACAATAGCATATGGTTCATTAGTACTTGGAGCCTTTGAAGTTAATTCTTCACCACTTGAAATTGGAATGACATTTTCAAATTTAATAGCTTCTTCAATAGTCTTACCATTTCTTGATAAATAATCAATAACTGGATTACCATAAGATTTACCAGCTTCATAATCAATTTCACCAATTTGAACAATTTCTTTAGTTGGTAATTCCAAATAAACTTGACCAGTAGTTTTGATTGATGAATAAACATTAGCAGCCTTGAATTTATAAGTGGATTGACATCTGAAAGTTAAGATTTGATCTAATAAATCAACATTTTCATTACAGTGGAACCATTCCTTGGAAGTTAAAATAGCTAAATCTTTCTTTGATTTAATAGCAACTTGATAAGGAGCTTCATCAGCTTTTTGGAAAGTGTTTTCATAATCAGTATAATCACCACGATATAAGAATTGAGAAGTAACTTCCATAACAGCTTCACCATTGGCACGATAGATAGTACCAACAACTTCAACTAATTTACCACTTGGTTGATTCAAAACAGCCTTAATTTCAGCAATTGATTTAACAACATCACCCTTTTCTAATGGAGCAGCACCTGGAATCATCTTGTAACCATTAGATAAATGAACTAATTTCAATAAATCACCATCAACAGTCTTTGGGAAAATAGCCTTAATGATAGATCTCCATCCAATAACAATAGCAAAATCCATTGGGGCTAAAGTCTTCTTACCTGGTTTAGAAACGAAAGCATCACATTTGTTACCAATAGCATGAGTGAATTCAGAAATATCTTGAGAAGTGATTTCCATAGCTGGTTCATCTTCACCAATTGGTTGGTTGACATTAATGTTGATATCATAAGGAATTTCAGAACCAAACCATAATTTCCAATAAAATTGTTTAATTCTATCATTTCTATCATTCATGATTTCCAAGATTGGAGCAAAACCATCAGTTGGGTTGTAGTTGTATAAGAAAGGTAATGCAACTGGTTTACCATCAGCAGTTCTATGTTCAATAAGGGATAATTGAATAGTATTCTTCTTAACCAATTTAATTTCAACAACTGGTTTCAAATCACCCTTGACAGTTTCAAAAACAGTTAAGACCTTGGTAGCACCAGTACCGACAATTTCAACTCTAGAATGAACAGTTGGAGTTAAGATATCATGAACAGAATTATCAATATGTTTAGAACCTTGAACAATTCTATCAGTAGAAATGAAAGCATGTAACCAATCCAAATTATCACCAGCTAATAAATCTAACCAATCTTGTTTAGCAGGAACAACAGTATCAATTTCATGAATCAATTTACCAGATTCTTGTTTAGTTTCAACTTGAGCAATAGTAACCTTCTTTGGAATCTTACCACCGAAATATTCAACTACTGGAATCTTGGAAACATCACCTTGATATTCATCTTGGATTAATTTAGCAATATGACCTTCATGAATAGAATCTAAGATTTCTCCAATTGGTTCATTAACCTTGTTAGTGAATTGAGCAGCAACTGGACCATGTAAGATACAAGTTCTTTGAACATCTTCATCAACAACAGTTTCTAAATCTTCTGATTGCCAAAGGGAATCTTTCTTGAAGAAGAATTCAAATCTTTCATCAATAACAGGAACAAATGGAACTGGTTTTTGAGTTGGTCTAGAAGCTAACATTAAGAAATAATCAGAATCTTCTTCAGAAATCAATTGTTCAGTAGCTTCTGGGAATGATTGGAAGAATTTATCGGTGAATTCTTGTGGATTAACTTGTAATTGAGTATAAGATTGAATCAATGAAACAGCACCAGTAGTAGTAGTGAATCTTTCTTCAACACGTCTTAAATAATCACAATAGAAGTTACGTAAGGAAACATCAACCCATCTAGTAGATTTCTTAACATACATTAATTCAATTAATCTATTAGCAACTTCAAAATAAGTCATTTCTTGTAAATCACAAACTTCACCTTGAGAATTCTTACCAAACCATGGTTTTTGGAAATCTTTATTTAATTTATTGATAATATAATCCTTCTTCTTATTTAAAGCTTCCATTAATTTATTCTTTGGTAAATTGAAAATAGTATCATCTAATTCTTTCCATAACATAACACCTCTAGTAGCAATCTTATGAATTGGTTCACCCATTTCAGATCTAACAGTAATAATACCACCAATTGGTTTCTTATAAGTAGTTTCCCATTTATCATCACTAACACCAGAACATTGAGCAATCAATTCTTTGGCAGCTAAAGAAGTTTGAGCTTCCTTGGCAGTCATAACTCTTGAACCAAATAAGACACCATCAAATGGCATTGGAGGATAATTGAATTTAGTAGATGACCAAGAACCAGTTAAATAAGGATAAGTATCTTCATCAGAACCAAAACCAGAACCAGCAACCAAAACAATATTGCTACATCTTCTAATCTTATTATACATTTGTAAAATAGGTTGATGGAAATCTTCAAAAGAATGATGACCACCACCTCTACCACCAGTCCATTGTAAAACAATTGGGAATGTTGGATGAGCTTTAGCAATAGTGATAACTTGACTAATGGCATCAATAGAACCTGGTTTAAGACCTAAATGAGTTAAACCTAATTCTTCAATATATTCAGTAGCAACTTCTAAAGAAGGAACACCAGCACCAATAGTTAAAGATTGAATTGGATAACCCTTTTCTCTTAATTCTTTGATTAATGGAATACCCCATTGTAACATTCTTGGATTAACATAAATCAAATTAATACCTAATCCATAACCTGGTTTAATGTTGTTAACAATTTGGTCAATAGCTTTAGTCATACCATTTGGATCAAAATAACCACCACCGGCAACTTCAATATGATAACCAGCATTCAAAGAGGCAGCAATAATTTCTGGATTAACAGTAGTTGGAGTCATACCTGGAACCATTAATGGAGCTCTACCTAATAATTGAGAAAATTTGGTATTAACATAAATCTTATCACCTGATTTAACTAAAGTTGGTTTAAATTCATTTAACCAATTTGAATTGAATTTAATGGTTTTATCAGTAGTAGTATTGAAGATTTCATGTTTGAAACCATAATCATCATCAGCTGGATTAGCATCAATAGCACCGGCAACAATAATTCTTGAACCAGTACCTTCTTTATTTCTATGAGTTAAGACACCTAAACCAGAAACACCACCTGGACCAAAATCTAAAATATGAGTAGCACTAAATTGGTTGGTAGCTAATTCCCAATGAACTGGTAATTCCGTAATACATCTAACAATTCTACCAATTAAGGAAGCTTCCTTGGAGTTTTGGAAGTTTGCACCATCAAAAGTATCATAAACTGGAATTTTAACATCCTTGACAGCAAAATCAAATGATTCTCTTTCAATATCTTCCACAATTAAATCAGTAGCACTAGTTAATAAATGAGAATGGAATGGGGAAAAGATTGGTAAGAATCTGTTGGTACATTTCAATTTACGTTCACTGAATGGAATTCTTGATTGATCTAAACCATTTGGAGCTTTTTTATTTCTCAAGTTTAAGTTAAAACCATAAAGGGATTCAGGTGGACCAGAAACAACCAAATTTCTAGCACCGTTAATTAAACTAATAGCAATATGTTTATCTTGAGGTAAATGAGCATTAGTTTGTTTAATGAAATTTTCAACTTGATCAATGGATAAATCTCTAACTGATAACATTGGAGATGGTCTACCTTCACCATGTTCTAAAGAATCTTGTAACATAGTTGGTGGTAAAGTAGTTCTTGGATAAGTAGTTAAACATCTTGAACCAATGTAGAACAATAAAGTGACAGCTTTCAAAGAATTTTCCAAGAATGAATCCCAATTATCAGCAGAAGCAATGGCAACAGCAGTAACTAAACCTTGAGAATGACCAGTAGAACCAGATAAATAGTTTCTAAATTCACCTGGAGTTAAACCTAAGACTTTACAGTTGATAGCATAATGACATAATTGAATGATACAAATAGCAGGACAACTAACTGGAACAGATAATAAATAATCTTGATCTGGAGTTAAATCAGGATTTTTTAACCAAGATAAAATGTTTAAACCTTGAGTATAAATTTTATCCATGGAAGAATCTTGTTTAACTAATTGATTTAATTTGGTAGTAATTGGTAAGATTAAATCATCGAGTAAACCTTGATATAATTTATATAATTCTCTTAATTCTTCAAAATAATCATCAGTATTACCTTGACCACCAAAGATAGCAACTAATTTAGCATCACCACCTTTTGGAGAAGCATGATATAATAAATTGGATTCAATTTTAGCAATATCAGTCTTTGAATTAATAATAGCTTGATAATAATTCTTAATAATATTATCTTTAATCTTTTGAGCAGTAGTTGGATAAGTTTGATCATCAGATAATAATTTAACAGCAAATGAATGAATATTATCATTATTAGATAAAAATCTTTGATTAAAATCTTGTAAAGATAATTTCAAAATTTCTAATTGTTCTTCTGGTGTTGTAGTAGTAGCATTAGCACTGGCAATAAAACCTAAGAATTTACCATATAATTCAGCAGGAGAAGAAGGTTCATCATCATCAGCAAATCCTTCAGTTGGTTCTGGTAAAGATTTATTAAATTGTTCTTGTAATTGAGAATAATTGAAGAATAATCTATTTTGAACTAAGAAAGTTAATTCAATAGTTCCATGAGATAATGAAAATGGTCTATGAGTTGAGTTGGCCATGATAATAGTGATAGTTTCTTATAATAAGTAGTAATAAATAGTAGTTGATAAGTCTAAGTTGTTGTAAATATATGAAAATGAAAAATAATATAAAATAATGATTTGTTGTGGTACTGTAATTATTATTATATTATTGCTAACTTGATATATAAGTTGGTTGTTGTTGTTGTCTATTAAAAAGGTTTGGTTGGTTGTTTGATAAGAACTATTTATAAGGATAAAACTCTTAATGAAGAAGAAGAAGAAGAAAGGAAAGAGAATTCTGAAAAAGTGGTTGTAAAAAAAAAATTGACAAAATTGATTTGATAAATAGCTAAACTGTTGCTAATCTTTATAACCAACAATTTTTTTTTGTTGAGAAGAGAAATAATAAAAAATAATAATAAATTAAAAAAAGAAAATAAAATAATAATAAATTTACGATATCCGTTTTACCATACCCGTTTTAACACATACACATACACGCCCACAATCTATTATTCTACTATAGTATTATTGTCGTCATACAAACAATACCTTCTCCCTTAGCTTTTATCACAGTATGCATTTCGCCACTGGAATTTATAGTAGTGCAATCTAATTATATGCCTCAATTATCTATAAAATATGACAGGAAATTTACGATGATCTAGTAACACCCTACTAACTTTATGAATATTACACAGGGGAAACTTGTGGTTACTCTACCTTTCACGTAGATGTTCTAGAATCATTTACAGTAACAGCTAGTTTAATAGCCACAGCAATAGTAGTAGCAATAGCAATCCAGATACACATAGTAAATGAATGTGTATGTGTTAAAAATGTTGGTCGTGTAAAAAGTGTTGAAAAGAAAGAAAGAAAGAAAATAATAATTGTTTTTTTTTGCAACAATTTTTATTTTTTAATTTTTGTTGGTACTTTTTATTTTTTTCAATCTGTAACAATTTCTTTTTTGTTTAAGTTGCTTTTTTCTTTACCAAATTGATTGCAAATTGGTTTCATTCCACACTGAATTCTTTACTTTCTTTTTCTCTCCTAATAATTCGTACAACAGTCCGAATATGTCAGGAACTAATATCTGGTTAGATGTATATGCAGTCTTATTGTACATGTCCTTTTTGTTATTCTTTGTAGGTGAACATACCATTAGTACAGTCTAATTACTCGTTGTATAATTCCATTTTTTTGCAGCAATCTCTCCTTCCCTTACATTGTTTTGCATTTGTCTGAGTCAGTCGTTTAATTAGTAGCTATTAACCTACTATTGCAGTTAGAAATGGTTCCTAATCATTTCTAGAGATTCTTTCGTAACCTTTTTCTGTCAGATAAACCAACAAAAGCAAAAGACATTTCAAATCTCGGAGTTTTTTTTTTTTTTGTTTGTTTGATGTACGAACGGTTTTTAGTCCTTTAAAAAATAATCTTCGCCTTTTTGTTACAAAAGAAAATTTCTTTGAGACTGCATGTTAACTTGTAAAAAAAAAAATTTGGTTGGAACAACATCTCTCAACGGTTTCCTAATTATTATTTGGGCTTAAAGATAATGTACAGGAAAATCCCAACAATTTTAATATATATGCAGGTTAGTCAAATTAAGACGTTTTTCGTTATTGAATTGTATTGTTTTTTTATGTAACCAACAATTCAAAAAGAATCTTTTTACAGCTTGACGACAAACTATTCTTTTTGTATTGTTCTTTTAATAGACAGGGGTGGCAAAGACACATGGCTGAATACACTAAACATACAGATCTCAACAAACTGTAACAGCTGTTCCAACAAATAACTGATTTTGATTACCAATAATTTCTATTAGCCAACGTAATAGGATATGCCCTACAAATCCCACTGTTATTGGTTCTATACAAACCCAACTATAAGTTCAACATAGCCACATAAAGTTTATTTGTTTTGATTTACCCGGGGATTAAGTTTATAGTCCCCTGGTTGTTGGTCCTGATTATTAACTAATAATGTCGCTTCTTTATCCTAAACTTCTCGAAATTATTTTGTGAGCGACATATGTCGCAATTACTCTTACCTTTAGATTTAACATGTCTTTCTCCGTAGGTTTCTATGGTTTCTTGTTGGTAAAGTTACTTTATGTAGCTATTGCTCTCTTACTTTGGTTGTAACAGTAAACCAACTTGTTTCTGAAGTTATTCTCCTTTTGAAAAAAAATCCAAATCGGGCCAGTTCTTGTATGATTATCCAATGTGAACGAACTGCATTTACAAGCTATCCTCTTGTGATTCTAGAGTCAAATGTGGGAATCTTAAAAATATACTTTTAAGTCAAAAGAGCCATTATCTAAGAGATTTATATTACCTAATGTCTTGTGCTGAATTAATAAGCCAACTAATGGACATAACATAATAAATTTGCTTAGTTGTTACATATAGAAAATGCCCTCGTGGCCCACTCTTACAAGATTTCTTTTTGCAACCACTTCCTGTAAAACATCCAACTCTCATAACAAGTCAATAATTTGCCTAATCAAGCTTCAAAGAAAGAGAACAATAATATATCTCCTAATATTGTCAATTATATAATAGTGACTGAGTTGGATAGTCAAAATTACCAACTGAGAAAGAAGTATTGCAAACTAGATTGTAGCCAATTTTCCCTCTTGCCAGCTGATTCGCATATTTACAGTCAGTATTTACTATATTCAGATTCAATAACTTTTAGTAAAGAATATCTACTTGGGATATATACACATATTATATACAAGATCTAACTTACTTCCCAGGAGCAGGTAATGCCATAACATTATTAACTTGTTTTGGGAATTCTCTAATGACTAATTCACATTTAACTTCTTTACATAAATCTTTCTTATTAAAATAAGGAATTTTATGTAATAATTCTAACCCACTTGATCTTTCAACACTTTCAACTGGAACTTGGAAATCAGTTAAAGGAACATTATTATCAATAACATCATTAGGTAATACAAATGCAGCACAACTAATCTTTCCATTATCAGATTTATTTTCCCCAACAATCAATTTAAAGAAATGAGTTGGTACTGCAACATTTGGCGGACTTCCAATAACTTCATAAGTAACTCTATATTTCCCATCTGGTCCTAATTTAGGTAAAAACAAAGTCCCAGTCATAATCCTAACATCATCATATTTATCAGTCAATCTTCTTGCAAAATCTTCCAAATGGGCCCAATAATCACGATTGAAACCATCACCCACTTGTGGACTCATATTCGTTAAATAAAACGTTTCATCCATAGCATCTTGACTATATTTAGCATCTGCTGCTGGGGCATTATGTCCTCTATCATATCCACTCCGGAAATAATCCCTTAATCTAGCTCTAAATTTCACCGGAATCGATTCATCTTCTTTAAATGTTGATTTCTTACGATCGACGCCTGATCCTCGTTTGATTGATTCTTTGGTGATATGTTCAACTACCCAATATGGATTTCTGGTGGAACGATCATAACACGATACGAATTCATTACGGGTTTGGAGATCGTGTAAAGGGCCGGGAAATCCATATCTGAAGAAATCTTGGGGACGGACTAATGATGGATCAAATACTTCTTTTCCAGTTGGTTTGATGGGGGCTGGAAGGTTTGATGATGGAGGTGGGATGGTTGGGGTGTCGGTTGGACTGGATGGTGTTGATGATTTACCCCAGAAATAGGATGCTATACCTATTGAACTAATACCAATTGTATTGACTAAATATCTACTCATATTGTTAGCTTTGAAGGACAGTAGTAGTAGTGAAAGTAAAAGATAGAAATGTGAAATTTTTTTTTCGTTTGTTTCGGTAGATCTCTTTATTACACTAAAAAATAATTATGCCAATTGTACAATAGTATGGGGAATCTTAAATTTATATAAAATGATTATGTGTATTAATATTATTGATTTGATAAATAAGATAAGATTGCAGGGGATATAAGTCGCTATTTATACTTAAATCTATAAATCTATAGAAATAATCAAGTATAATCTTGATGATGTACCAAGGTTGTTAATTACTGCAAAAAATTGGTTCCAAATTCAGGAGAAATTATAAACTACAAATTATTTGTATGACATACCCACATGGGATGCAAACTTTAACTCTGGTATAGTGTAAGCTATGACATAGATACAACTACAATGGAAAAGATCTAGATAATGACCAACTACTAATAATAATATATTCTTATTTTGAGTATTTTGATGCATACTAGGAACTAGGCTTTGGAGGAGATTCACAATCACAGACTGGTTGGTTTCTATGAAAAGAAGTCGCTCATACAATACGTATATGCTACACGTTGCTTAGAGATGCGTGGTCTGGAAAGTATATGAAAAGCGGTTCATAATGCAACGTGTACCCTGTGTGTTGGGTTTACTCACGGCTTACCTTATGTGTTGGGTTTACTCACGGCTTAACAAGCTAATAGAGGGCGCTCCCAATCGAAGCAAGGAAACGGTATACCAGTGATCAAGCACATAGTGCTCCCAGCATATTTATTTAGATTAATATAGAAGTCTAACGGATTCCCACCGAACACGCTACATAAGCAATATTGTCTAAGTCACACTCTCTCATTCATCTTTCTTCTTCTTTAAAACAGTATTTAAAGATTTCAAATCTTTTACTAATTTCAAACTACCAAAAATCATAATTGAACAAACAGGTCCTAATAAAGGTAATAACACGGCTAATTTATGTTCATTGGGGAAATAAGCTTGTTGGACCATTTTTTCTTCAAAAAATGCTTTATTTGAATATATTAAAGCTTGTGCACTAAATTCCATACTTTTATGAATATCTTTAGCTTGAGCAATAGCTTGATTGATTTTGTCAAGAGTTAAATCAATCATGGTTTTGGTTTCTTCTGGTATGGTGATTTCATTTAAGGATTCAGATAATTTAATTAAGGAATGTAAGTTTGCTTTTGATTCTTTTAAATTTTTCAATATTTGAATTCTTGTTAATGAATCAACTTTGATTAATGTTGATGTAGGACCAGTTGAAGCAGATGAGGGAACTCCTAATAAATGGAATAATTGAGATATGAATATATTCATTGTTGTTGTTAAATGATCTTGAGTAATTGTAATTGGTTTATCCTTAGTGATTATTACTGGTTTATCGAAGCAATTCAAAATAGTTACGCCACCCCATTGAGGTACAAGGAATGAATTAGTAGTTGAATTTTCAATCAATAAAGNATTGTTGTTGTTAAATGATCTTGAGTAATTGTAATTGGTTTATCCTTAGTGATTATTACTGGTTTATCGAAGCAATTCAAAATAGTTACGCCACCCCATTGAGGTACAAGGAATGAATTAGTAGTTGAATTTTCAATCAATAAAGGTATACCTTGATAATTGGAACTTGGGAAATAGATCAAGAAATTAATAGTTGGATTAATATTAACATTATCTAAATTCCAATCATTAAAATTAATAAATGTTGATAAATCATCTTGTTGAATTGTATAATTGGTTAATTGATAATCTTTTGATAATTTTGAATAATATTGAACTTGTGATGTGATTGTGAAATTGGAATAATGATTGAATAAGCCATTTAATATTGATTGATATTGTATTAATAATTGGTCTATTTCCCAATTGATTGAAATACCATTTTCAACCAATAATGAAATAACAATATTGAATTTAGGATTATATGGGAAAGCAACTCCACTATCTTCATAGCTTGTATCTCCTTTAATAATTGAATTGATCTTATTTAATTCATATTGAAATAATGAATCATAAAGTACTTTCCCAATATAATCATTGACATCTTCATCCTTTTTTGTATATACATCAACAATTCTATTCAACACATCATAACGATTATTATCATCGCTTGATACGTGTAAATTAATAGTATAACCATCAGTCACAGGTTCATTAGTTAATTCTATTACCCAATTGTTGTTAAGATTAGGATATCTTTGATTCAATTGTTGATTAAGAATAGATTGATCCACTTGCTGATTACCATTAACATATAAGGGTATATTAAACTTAACCAATTCATTGATGTTGTCAATTTCCTGAATAGACGGAATATCAGCTCTGTATATATTAGTAGTTATAATATATAATGGATATCCTAATGTTATAATGAAAATAATCATAATGAAGATAATTAAATATCTTGTTTTCGTTGTTGTTGAAGGTTCATCAGTTACAACTGATGGCTTTACCTGTTGCTCTTTATATCCCACCACTTCTTCATCCTTACTATTATCTATTGGTTTCTCCATATTTAAACTTTGCTCTGGTTCTACCTCTGTTCTTCTTGTTGCTGTTGTTGATGTTGATGTGTTCAATTGAAAGAAATCTGGGTTTCAAAATTTCAATCACGTGATATAAAAATATTTCCCTAAAATTTCAAAATTTTTCATACATCCCAATTCTTCTCCTTCTTCTTCGATTGCTATTGCAACTGCCCGGTTCTTACAATTGAGTAAATAGTGCAATGAGTATGTTTAAGAAACAGACATTGGTCAAACCATCAGCCAATATCAAATCATCAGAAAGAAGAAAATTACTTTCACAAATATGTCAAGTATATTCATTATCATCAACTCAACTTCCTAAATCATCATTAGAAGATATATTACCACCAATAACCAAAAGAGCAACATTCAAATCTCCATTGGGTTATTCAGGTTCAATATTATTCGACAATCAAGAAATCCCGCGTTGGTTTCAAACTCGTGATTCTCAATTATATCCTACTGTTTACACCTTATGGAAATGTCCATATTTGATCCCCACCATCCAAACCCATCCTCATGTTATAGATATCATAGGCAATGGAGCTGATCTCATGATTCCAGGAACTGTACCGCCTTTTGACTCCAGATTGAAGCGAGGCGCTGTTGTAGGTGTGGTTAGTAAACAACGTCCAGGGGTAATTATGGCATTGGGAATATGTAAAGTTGATATGACTAGATATGAATCGGTTATTGGAAGGACAGGGGTAGCGGTTGAGATTATACATCTGTTTAATGATGAGTTGGCGAAGATTAATCGAGAAGTGGATGTTCCGGTTCCAGAAATGCTTGATACTACTATGCCAGCGGTGATTGAAGGAGAAGAATCAGAGGAAAAGACATTGGAAGAACAAGTTGGAGATTTGGAGTTGGAGGAAACAAAAGAAGGGAATGAGGTACCGCCAGAATCTTGTGAGGCCAAGTCGAAAGAGATTACTCCTATTGAAGCAACAAATGGAAATGCCAATGAACAACAGACGTCCCCAGAGCCGGAAGCGGCTGAAGAAGAAGAGGCAACAACTGAACAAGCAGAAGAAGAAGATGACACTGTTAAATTAACAACCGAAGAAATTGATAATTTCTTTACTAGAGCATTATTACAAACAATCAAATTAGATAAAGTAGATCTCCCCATAACTGCATCAACATTCATGTCCTCCCATATCTACAAAAATCTCCCAATTATGGATTCTTCATATACGAATATTAAAAAAACCTCATATAAAAAAACATCTAAATATCTTAAAGCCATGGCTAAATTAGGATATCTTGATGTGAAAGGAAAAGATGAAGATTTATCAATCATTAAATTAATTGCATCAACAACTCCAATTATAGAAAACTTTGTACCTCATAAGATTAATAAACCAAAGTCAACTAATCAACAAGATCTGACAAAAAAACAAATGAATATTAAATTATTATATAAGCCAACGAGTAAATCAAGAATGTTCTTCAACAAGTTAGATAAACAATACGATTCAATCTATACCTCACCTGAATTACGTACATTATTAGAATCATACGCCAATAAGTTTGAATTAATCGGTAAGAACAAAAAGACAATCCGTATAGATGAGACCCTAGCTACCATCACTTCCAACAAACAAGGACCACAAGTCGCCCGTGATCAAATATTCAAACAATTCTTATCCAATTTCTCACCTCATTATCAAATAATTTTATCAAATGGAGAGGCATTCCCCATTCAAAAAGGTCAATTACCCAAAATTACAATCATAACAGAAATGAAAATCGGAAGAAAGATAATTACTAGAGTATCAAATTTTGAGAAGTTTAATATTAAACCGGGAGCATTTGCTGAGGAATTAAGAAATAAATGTAGTGGATCATCTACTATTGGTCAAGCGACCCATAATCCTGCAATAACAGAGGTACAAGTTCAAGGACCTCATGGGAAATTGATTATTGAAATATTGAAAGATAAAGGCATACCCATTCTGTGTATCGAATTTGAAGATAAAGTCAAGAAAAAGAAGGGTAAGAAGTAATGTATGTATTTCGTCTATGTAATGTTTATAATCTTATAATACAATCTCAGTAATGTTGTTATATGGACCAGCAGATACAAATGCAGATTTAGTTTGTGGATTGATGGTTAATTGTTGAGCTGGGAAGTTTCCAGGATAGATATGAGCATTCTTACATTGACTTATATCAAGATAATTCAATCTTGGTGATATCCCACTTAACAAAGCGTCAACGCCAGCACGAGTAACTCTAATACACCCCTTGAGTATCAATCTTTCTAAATAAGCAAGATTTAATGAAATTGTAACTAATGAAGAATCACTGATTGCCAGTCCACAAAATGAAAAGTTTAATTGTCTTAATTTGGGACAACCTAAACTTAATACCTCTATTGATAAATCAGTTAAACTACAACAAAAATCCAAATTCAAAGTTTCTAGATTCTTTGCCAGATTAGCAATTGCAAACATAGCTTTATCAGTTAAAAATGTACAATCTTTAAGGATTAACAGTTTTAAATTGGAGAAGTTCCGATATTGCCAATATTCAAATCCAAGATCACTAATCAATGTACATCTTGTAATATCCAACACTTCAATTCTATCACTAGCTTGCATTGCAATATGTTTCATCGTAGAATCAGTCAAATGCTTACAATATCCAAGATTCAAAACCTTTAACCTCTTACATCCCACCAATTCATCTACTCCTACACCCGGAACCTCCTCTTCTTCTTCTCCCCATCCAATCAACCTTTCCAAAACATCATCACGCACTTTCCGACAATTAGATAAATCAATCTCTTCCAAATATCTTCCCACATGAGCCACACTTAAATCCATAATAGCCATCGCACTAACTTCCCAATTCGAAACCATTCTAATCGTCTTTATTTTCCCAGAAATCCCAATCTCATTTATCATATAACTAAATCCTTCATCCGTAATATGAAAACAATTCGAAATATCAATTATTTCAGGTCTACATCCCACGAAATCAGTTATACTTATCAACGCCTTATCATCCACCAAGGTATTCCAAGGTTTAAGATCAAGGATGGGTAATGGTATCATATGTAACAAATGTCTCCATTTTTTCGATACTAGACGAAATCTCATCATGGAAGTTAAGGGGAGGTATTGGAGGATTTGTTGGGTTAGCTTGTCGGGCAAGAGTTCACAATTTGCCAATATCGAAGAGCGTCTCCTTCCGGGATGTGTTGGATTGATCTGGGCGAGCGTGCGCCGTCTCTTATGTGGAATGTAGGGTTTTGGTTTGGGTAGGGTATGGAATGCTTGGAAGTTATCTATTGAAGTAGGTGGGATGTCTATATCCACCGACCGTCTTCTTTTTTGAGTAGTTGTAGGAGTGGTTATTGGAGGAAGCTTGGCGGGGAAGGAAGAAGGTGTTGGTTGAATTGATCTGAAGTCAGGAGATGGAGATCTTGAGATTGATATTGAGGGCGAGACCAGTTTATGTCGTTTCTGAAATGTCCAGTTTGGGGTGAATATCTCTTCTTCGCTATTACTATCATCATTCTGAAGCAGGTTTAAATTATTCCTCCTTGCTTCAGCAGTCGATCTCATATCTTCGACAATAAACGGATACTGCACACACAATGTCATTAGGCGATCTGATTTAATCACCATTAATTCACAAGCCGTAATAGATCGAACAGAAGCAGTTCGGGTAGTTCGTTCAGTTTGGTTTTGTAAATAGTTAAAAAGGACATTTCTCCAAAATAATTTCCCTGAGATAACCTCGCTAAGATAGTTTCCACCCGATTTGATTCTCCATCATGGGCATAATCGAAAACTTCAACTTCTCCATCTATGATAAAATAAATATTCGATCCATCATCACCCTTATGGAGAATATCTTCATATGGTTGAGATATTGATAACGGTTCAACACCTAATGCTAATTGATGAATTATATCTCGTGGTAAGTTTTGAAAAATCGGAAGACTCCTTATGAAATCCTGGATTACTATGAGATGTTCAACACTGCTTGTATTTGGAGAACTTGGATATGAAGAAGATGGAGTTGTTAATAGTGATGGAACATGTGGTCCGGGTATAATACTCGCTTGACTAGCCAACATAGATGCATTATAGCCCTTTTCATCTAATGGAACTTGTAGCTGCTGCTGGTGATATTGAAGATTGTGCTTCCCTTGTGGTAATATACTCTCATCTTGATATTTATTGTTTCTCTTTTTCTTTTCTTGCATGGCTAATCTTTCTTGTGCCTCATCTCTAATCCGTCTTTCTATCGATGGATAATTCCTCAACACCATATTCAACGCCTTTGCTGTCAAAACACCCACTAATACTCTTGTCTTTGCTACTACAGTAGCTGTTCTAGGTCGATTATACAATATTCCAATCTCTCCGAAAAATGACCCACTAGCTAATTCAGCATAGACACTTTCGCCATCAGGCGAGGAAGTGACACTGACAACCCCTTTAAGGATCCAATACATTGATTTACTACATTGGCCAGTTTTGATTATAAATTCTTGAGGATGATATTGCATTAGTTTTAATTCTGATACGATTTTGGTATGGAATGATTTTGGGGCATTGCTAAATAATGGAAATTCGATTAATCGGTTGAAAAACTCTCGAGGGATAGTCTTGTGGATAGAATCTTCATTAATATCATCATATGAATAGTCATCGTCTTCGTCAGAGTTGTCATTACTCAGTATGCTTGTAGTTGGGGTATCGTTTCTTGGTAACGTATGCTTCACTCTATTAGATGAAGATCTAGATGCGAGTGGGGATGGATTATCCGGTATGAAGGATCTATTATGCACAGTCATATATGGTTGTAGATGTTACTAAATGTGGGAATATTGATCTATACTAAGTAGATCTTACTAAAAGATGGGAATATTGATAATTATATTATGTATATGCAATATAATGCAATGGAAGCAAATGCGATGGAAGCAAATCGTTCATTTATTAATTTATTAAAATTAGTAATTCAATAATAAATAATAAATTACAATTCTATGCAATAGAAGCAATCTTTTAGAAAGATTAAAAATAAATTTAAATATAGAAAAAGAAAGTATCCGGAATTATGTTGCGTAAATTAATTTTTGGTTTTCTATTGCATATACCAACAGAAATTCTTCCGGTGTTGTTTTGAATTATTGTGAAAATAAATTATTTTTTTTTTATCTGATCGGATTAAAATTTTATCCACAAAACTATTTTTCATGACCCTAATACCCTGAATCAACCTCATATGACGCTAAGTTTTCTTTTTTAAAACTTTCTAGAAATCATCCAAAATGAAATAGCATCATGTTGCACTTCTCAATAATTTTGAGAATCTTTGAGAAGAACTAAATCTGGTCATTTTTCCGATGTCTAAAACTTGCATAAATGTAAATTTGGAATTGGTCCGTAGCCGCCTTGTCGTAGAATTCTACGTCTGACTCACTTTAAAATATCTGACATTCTTAAGAAAAAACACGACATACCTTTTAGGTGCGGCTTACAAAAACTTCGAAAATCATGTGATAAATATCACCTGACCATTCACGTGATTTCAATCTGAATTTTTTTTTTTCAGTTTTGGTTAATAAAAATTTTCTCATAGTAATCAAACCAGGTCTTGCGAAGCTTAAACTTGTTAGAGAGAGAGAAACAGAGAATATCATAGAGCATGTTTAAATCAGGTGTAGCTTCAATAGTAAGCAAGAATGCTCTCGGGGTTCGTTCATTCTCCTCCAGTTGTGTTGTATTAGCAAAACCAAGTACTAGAGAAAAGATTAAAATTAGAGAAAAACTTAGAATGAAAGAATTGGCTAAAGATCCAAGCAATCATCCATTGTATATGGACATACCAACTGCCATGAGATATATACGTGCTGCCGAAGTAGGTAATAAAGCTAAAGTTATTGTTTACTTGGAAGTTGCCCAAGAAGCTGGTGCTGTGCCCCTTTCTGGAAATATCAATTTCCCTCATCCAGTAACCACATTTAATCCAATTGTATTCACCAGTGATTCTGATAAAGTTGAAGAATTTAAGAAACATAATATTGTCCATGTTGGTGGGAGAGAATTGCTTGAAAAGGTTGCCAAGAAGGAAATAGATATTGATCAATTTACTCATGGATTTGCAACTCCAGAAATTGATGTGAAATCGGTAGCTAGAATCTTGGGTCCAAAAGGGATAATGCCAAACGCAAAGAAAGGTACTGTTACTGATAAAATTGAAGATATGCTTAAGTTAGGTTCTATGGCTCCATTTAGACAAAAGCATCAAAATCTTTCTTTCTCAATTGGAACAACCAATTTCAGTGATAAACAAATTTTAGAAAATTTGAAAGCTGCTTCTGATGTAGTTTATTCAAAGTTTAGCAGTAAGGACTTAAAGAAAACTGTAGTGGGTAAATGTGCTCTTTCATCATTCCAAGGTCCTGGTATAGTTATTCCATTCAAACAAATTTAGAAGGAAACGAATGAAAGCACAATTTTGTAAATAGATTAGCATAATAAAACCTCAACTTGTTAATACTACGGATCTAATGTAAAAAAAAAGACAATAAGTTAATCTCTATAAACCTACATACACATATCTTACTCTAATTTCTTTTTCGACAATATATCATCAATATCAACACGATAGAGGACAAATCCAATCCCTACCAAGATCCAGCAAGGAAACCACCCCAATATAACAATAAACCAAGTCCAACATTGAAGATCATTCCAACTGGTAGTCAAACCTTGAAATAATTCAATACCACCGGCCTCATTTGTAGTTAAGAAATTACCACCTACAAGGATTATAAAGAACGGATTCGAGATTAATAAACATAAACAAATTAACATGTGAGGTTTATTTGTTTTCACAAATTGTAAGAATTTTGTCATTGGATCTTTCGGAGGTTCGGAATCTTGTTGTGTGGATGTGAATTTAGAAACATCACCTAATTGATCCATTAAGTTTGGAATCAAGCTCAAAGGTAATGCCAAGAGACCAATCATCAATGCTAACGAAAAATGAACAATCATCAAGGCAGTAATCAAAAGAGCAATAACGAATAAAGCCAATGAAATTAACGAATATGCAACAGGTTTATTTAATCTCCTTTTCATAGTCATTGATAAAATGGTGACCAAGAATCCAAGACTCAGTAATATCAACAAAAATTGGGCCGAAACACCTAAAGCATCATCATCTGAATTAAGAATCATAAATGGAATAGTAAATGATAATCCAACACATGCCAATTCAACACTAACAAAGGTTAACAAGATTGTTGAAAGGTTGGATAAAATATCTTTTGATTCAATTTTCCCATTTAAAATCCCACCTAAAGAACTCAATACATAAGCAACAGCCAATCCAACTGAACTTGGCAAATAAGTTCCAATGGAGACAAAATTCTTAGGTGAAAGCATTAAGTAGAAAAAGAATGATTGATGGAATTTTTCTAATAAATTATTAACTGATCTAAAACTTGAATCGACAATTCTACCAAATTGAGTGATATCATGCTTATTTTTATTTTCATTGGCAATGGCTTTCATAGTAAATGCTTGAATTTGCCAACCGGAAAATGCTTCACAGCCTGGTGAATGTCTAGTTAATCCTCGAAGGGTTAATTGTAATATTCCTTTTAATAAAGTTTGTAATCTAGTTGAATACGTGAATTTTGGAGTAGTTATACCTTGAATTGAACAATGAATACCTTCGTGACGCGCAATTGTATTTGCGGTATTTAATAAATCAAGATTAGGTAATTGACCATTCAATCCTTCATAATACATTTCATAATAATCAAAGTAATCTCCAATTGATTTCCCATACTCAATAACAATAGCTGCTTCAATTGAACCAGCAGTATTATCCAAAGTAGAATGATAAGCTTCTACCCAACTTCTAAGTGATTTCCGAGTATCTTGAGGAAATATAAGTAAAATATTTTTAGACCAAATTGACATTCTTGTGAAATATCTTGTTAAAGACATTGCTAAGGCAAGTGCACCTTCATTATATTCATTATCATTGTTGTCATCATTAGTACCAATAGACCAAGGAACAACCAACGCCATAGCTTCAGTATTTTCACCTCTTGGAGCATGCATAACTGCATATAAGGTATCATTTGCAAATCCATTAACATGATAAGAAGTTTGCAAACCTAAATCATTTAACCAAGTTTCAATGATTTCATTACGTTGTGGAATTGTCATTGGTTCTAATTTTTTTAATTCATCTCTATAACCTCTAACTATATTCCATTCACTTTCTCTAAAATATGAATGAATTTGTCCTGGCATTAAAGCATTTTCTGAAATATAAGTATTACGATAATAATCATCCAAAGGTAATACAAATAACCATAAACAACTTATCAAAGCAATTATTAATGAAAATTTGGGTAACAATTGAATCAATTTAGGAACCAATCCTAATTTATTAATCGCTCTTACCAAAGTCTCTGCCAATGCCATTGTTCTTGTTGTCTGTTTCCTTTTTTCTTAATTTGATCTGGCTCTTTTAATTGATCATATAGATTGTTTACTGTACCACCCTGTTTAAATTCATTGGGTTTATAAATTATTTTTTTCTCATGGATTTTTCACCCATTAATTCTTATTACTGGAAACCTCATCAGAGAGCAGATCTTCTTTGCTCTCTGGGTATATAGTGATAGACAAGGAGGCAAGGAGAGAAAAGAAAACGCAAAATCATGAAGACTCTACTAAAGGATTACAAGTCAGTTGTAAAACAAATAAGACGATTACCATTACCATCACCAATTATTCAAGATACTCGAAAATTTGTCAAAAAGAGATATCGCAAGGCATTACGATCATCATCTTCAACAGCAAATGTTCATACTTTAAAAATATTACTTGATGATATCTTAATAGAAGAATCATATACTATTAAAATACCCGAATTATTGGATACTATATATAAAGGTAGAGATAATTCATGGATTTATCAATTTCACAAGATTCCATATATAAAATTTAAACCATTCTGGCCCCAAATTGAAATGATTAATGAAATTGGAAAATCTGGAGATGCAGATGCAGATGTTAAACAATATAATAATCAATTAAAAAGTTATATAAATGCAGATTTCCTGGTTACTGAGTTCTTAGGATATGAAGGGTTGGACCTGAAGGTAAAACCTCTTGAATTATATAAGCATTATGGTATTCGAGAAAACCCCGTTGAAAATATATTTAAGCGAGTTGATCAATTATATAAGTTCATTTTAAATCATAAAGATAGACTTGAAGTTAAACCACCAATCTTCGAAATACTTTATCCACCAACTAATTATGGATTACCTATTGGATCACACTTTCGAGATAGGCTTGTCAAAACTAGAATTAGCCAAGTGAGGCAAATTCTTACCAGTTGTAAACCAATGCTAAAGAAGGATATTATCGATATAGCTCAAATGGTTAATAATCAAATTCCTATAAATCCAAATTATTATAAATATATTCATCGTAAACAATTACAAGATCAAATCAATTTAGATCCAATAATTACACAAGATTTAAGAAAACCAATTCTAAATATTGATAATGATGATAATTTTTATTTGATACTTCGTGAATGGCTAACCAAACAATTTTATCTTAATCGTAAAGATAATAAATATGAATTCTATATTGAGAATTATTATGATTTTGCAAATTTAAAAACTGAATAATTTTGATTTAAGGAATCAATAACACATCCAAAATCTTCTCCACCCATGAGAAATCTATGAGGTTGGAATGATATTAAGGTAGATATATCAATACTTAAGGTACTGTCATTGCTTGTAAATATGCTAGACAATTCAACGATATGCATCTTGTTATCATTAGTCAAGACAATCAAATCATGCTGTCTTTGTTTATATGATTTCACCTGTGGAATAGTTTTGAATTCATTTGTTTCAACATTCATAATTTGTAAATTAGAATCCTTATCAATAAGATATAATAATAACTGTTGCTCATTACTTCTTTGTAGATTTAAACTTGTATATCCGCTTGGTAAATTAATTGATTTGATTTCTTGAAATATAAATATTGATAAATGGAATGAGTTTACTGATGATAATAACGATTTCAATTTAGTTTCCAATTTATTATCTTCATCAATTAGATTACAAATTGGATCGCCTATCCGAATAGTTTCAAAATCATCCTCAAAAGGGAAATATTTGCATAGAACACTATTAAATAAATTCCCATTAATATACTGTAAAATATCCGATATGGATATTGATGCATTATCACTAGCCTCTTGTTGGTCTTCATCTTCTTTTGATAATCTATCAATAATGCTTGTTTTAATCCAACTCAAAAATTGATTAAATAGCTTTTGCTCATTTTGAATATCCCATAAGCATTTGTAATATAGTTTAATTTGATGTTTTAATATTGAAATTAATTCTTGTATGATGCATTTATTTAATCCCAAATCATCTTTTGAATTTGAATCTTTTAACCAAATAGATATTCCTTTTAAATCATTAATTAATATGATCATTCTTTCATTTGATGAAATTAAATGTTGATAAATTACTTGTCGACATAAATCATAACTTGAATTGCCTAATTTATTCAATTTCTTATAGCCACGTTCACCGAACTGATTTAACCAGAAATCTTTAGTTGATTCATCTGTAATTAATCCCGTTAGAAGAATATCATTTAAGTAGTTAGCGATTGGATAATTGATGTCTGATTGTAAATTAGACATATATCTATCAAGTAATTGAATAAATGGTGTTATCTGTTTATATAAATCATTCAATTGGGATTTGACATAATCTTGATATTTAATTAATTGACATAATTTAATTAATACATCAATCAAGATATTCTTATCCACAATATTATATTTCAATGCTAAAAGTTTGTAATTATAATCACCATGTTTAACTAAGAAAATTTGATCAAATAATCCTGTTTTTAATTGTTGTAATATTTGATAATCTTGAGGTAATTTAATACCCGTTATAGTTAATAATTTATTAAAATTCAATGTTATATTATTCGAATCATCAACAATTACTAGATACTCTAGCAAACCGCCTTCTTCTTGTTTATCAATTGAAGATACTTTTGGTAATTTATTTAATAAATTAATATCAAATAATGATTGCTGAGATGCATCTTGATTAGTATGAAGATTCCATTGAATGAAATCAATCTTATTAAATGATAAATCCAATACTTTAATTAGATTACCATTATTTGAATCATAGATCTTTATTATACCATTACCATCAGTAGAAGTACCAGCACCACATGTGACAAAGTATTTACCATTATCATTAAAGCAAATTGATTTTATAATTGATTTATTATTAATTGAATATATTCGTTCCCCATTAATTCTATAAACCCAAATTGAAGTTTTATTCATAATCATAAATATTAAATTAAGACATGGACACCAAATTATACCATTATCATTATCATCATCAATTGATTTCAATTGTAATCCACCTCCAATGAATTTACCATCATATACTTTAACTAAATTCATCTTACCTTACCCCTTTTAACCTTTCAATCGATCGTTTGTCCCTTCCCCCGTTCTCTATCTCGATCAAAAAATAAGGAGTTGTTGTGAAATAATTCAATTTTTTTTTACAACCAATAGAACTTTTCTAATGAAAATCTATTATGGTCATATAAAAACACTTATATAATTAAGCAAGAAAATAATACTTAATTCAATATTTGAATCTATAACTGTAATTTATATACATGTTATTGTGATTACTTAACTAAGTTGATACTTACAATGTGTTTTATCAAATACTTGACTTCCTTTTACTCCTCCGTCTCTCTCTTTCTCTCTCTAATTATGTCCCAATTAAGAAAAAGGCAAAACATACGCGTAAAATTAAACTTTGCAACCATTTTGTCAATTCAATTCTTTAGAGTTTAAAAAGTAATCCTTAATCACCAGTTTCTTTATTAAACCTCCCAAACAAAAGGTACACGGTTCAACGAAGATGGTTCCACAACAACTACAACTACAACATTTAAACTTCCCGGCAAGGAAGAGACAAAGAAGAAGACTTGAATTGTTTGATTTACCTAACGAGATAATTGAACTCATTGTTTTTTTCATACCCGACTATATATTGGAAACTTATGTCAATCTTCCATTCCTAGGAGGATATGCAATAAATAGACTCTATCGCTTTGCAGAAGTCTCAGAATACTCGCGATTTCTAGATTCAAGAGAAGTATACAAATATATTATTCAGAAAAGAGTTAGTAAACCCGTCTTAAAATGTTATCTCAATTACGTACACCAAGAGTCTAGCAAACGAGTTTTTAAACCTTTGCGACTATACCAATTGGTTCAATTTGTTAGAAAATACCCAAGTTTTAAACCTAAAATTGTTTATTTCCTGCTGTATGACCAATTTCTTTGGTTTCATGAACGATATACAAGTATTCTAAGTCAATTGCCACGAATAGATCTTGCAGTTACAGAACTGGACAGGTCACCACCCATTTCTTTCGGTCTCGACTACAACATTTACCGAGTTTTATTGCCTTCGCGCCAGAATACAACCGATTCTCTGAAAGGATTCATTCATGGGAAAATGTTGCCAAATATCGTCTCCGTACTTGCCAAGTCTATCCCCTCATTTGAGGATAAAACTTGGGGTAGAAATATTCAGGAACTTACATTATGGAATGTTGGACTGAATGACCTTTGTCGGATATTTCCAAATTTGAAAAGGTTGAGAATAGATGGATTGCTTGATTTATCTGTGAACGACTTCCCCCGTTTGCCGTTGAGCTTACAATTCTTGCAGATAAATATAACCAAGTTTGTTGAATTGGACGTTACTTATTTGGGAAGCTTAAGAGAATTTGTGGCAGCAATTCACTCCGCTTTGGACAGCCTAAGACGATTCACGTTTCCTCCTGGGATAGAGCGGGTGATCTTATGGAGCGAATATGGAAGCGCCAATGAGCCAGATATTTCAGATTTGGATAGTATAGAACTTTACCCTAATTTGAAAGAGTTTGAGATTGAGATCAAATCTCAAGGTTATGGAACAAGGATCTTTTCAAACAATACTTTTCCCTCCAGTCTACGAAAGCTTAGAATAACTATGGAAGACCATCCCGCTAGTCAGTGGTCATTTGAAGGTAATGGTACTGAGGTATTTATTCCCATAGGTAACAACCTTCAAATCCCAAAGAACTTAAACGTTCTTCAATTAAAGGCGTATCTTGGATGTTATCAACCTGATAAATTGCTATTTCCAAGTTCATTGAGGGTTTTACATATTTCAAACGATTGGAATCAGACGAAACAGAGGTGGTGGAAGTGGCCCATTCCCGAAGAAAATTGGTCTCAAGCCGTATTTCCAGACACGCTTGTTGAGTTAAAGCTAAAAGTTTTCAAAATCGGAAAAATACGATTTCCCAAATCTTTACGGAGTTTGGTTCTATCTTCTTGGCACGGGATTGAATTATTGAATTTGGCTAGTATGGAAAATTTGGTGCAACTTAAAATCGGTTGGGTTGAAGAACTGAGCGATTTTATTTGCAAATTGCCATTGAGCTTAGACATTTTGGATTTGTCTAGAAGCACTATTCGTGGAAGAATCATTATTGAAGCTAGTAACTTAAAACAGTTTAAGTTGCCGCTTATACGCCTTCTTAGTAGATCAAAATTTCAGATCCCTGCATGTGTACAACAACTTTTATTCACCGGGTTTCGACTGTCAATTAGAATAGGTCGAGATTTCTTACCAAATTCATTGACTGAACTAGATTTGAGTCGATGTGATACAAAATCTAAACTATTCGACCAATTTCAAATACACAACTATAAGAATCTCGTGAAATTGGATTTACTGTCTAACAAACTTTCCCGATTGGGAGATCTTCCAGCGTCATTAGAATACCTAAATCTTGGTAGAAATCCAATTGCGGTTTTTAATCCTACGGCTTTCTGGAATCTCCCAAAATTAAAGGAACTATACTTGAATTCTACTAACATATTTATACAATTACATGGAATGCTGTTACATTTCCCACATTCGTTAGTTAAGTTGGATCTTTCGTTGAATAATCTACAACCAGGTGCGGCAGCCAATATTATATTACTGTCCTGTGATCAATTACAAGAGTTACGTTTGTTTGGAAATAAGGAAATGACAGATGCTCAAGTGATAGTAGATGTTGTAAAATCGTCTATTCCAAACATTGTTGAAGTAATATTGGATTGGGAGGTTGGAAAACATATAAGACAAGAAGAAGGGGTCAATTTCTTGTCATTTCGTTAGCCTTGTACCTTTTCTATTTCTTCTTATATGATATATATTATGCGTTATTATCTCTATATTCAAATATATGATTTTGTATTTTGTAAAAGCAATGGTAATAATATAGAAATACACTCTTGTTTCAAATGCATATTTATACGAATATTTTTTTTTGATTGGCGCGTCTCTCTCTATGTGTGTACAGATGTTTTTTACAGTTTACCTTGAATTAAACAGCATAAGCAAAAAAACTTACACCGTCAATTTATTTTTTCAAGATTGTTGTTAAATTGTCCGTGTATTTTGAACCACAACTAAATCATTTTTTTTTTGGCCAAACACATAGACAAACAGACAGACAGACAGTCAGTCAATCAAAGTCAGACAGACAAAATAATACAAAACATAGTTACTCACTCACCAAAAGGTATCACCAGTCCGAGCTAGAGAGATAGATAGAGAATAGAGAATAACAGAATGTCATATAATTATTCGATTGATAATAATGCTGATATTTCTTCAGCTGCATTACGTAAAAGAAAGATTCTTAAAAGATCAATCAATTTTAGTATTATGATTATTGGGGAGAGTGGATCTGGTAGATCTACTTTAATAAACACATTATGTGGTGGTAATCCAATTGTTCCAACTTCACTGACTGCAACTCAAGATCCTTTTACTAAAAAATTAACTTTAAGACATGAAAATGTTGAATTAGAAGATAATGAAGGTCATAAGATTTCATTAAATATTATTGATACACCAAACTTTGCAAATTCAATTGATTGTAGTGAAGATTTTAAGATTATTGTTGATTTTATAAGACATCAATTTGATGAAGTATTATTAGAAGAAAGTAGAGTTAAACGTAATCCAAGATTTAAAGATGGTAGAATTCATGCTCTTATTTATATGATTAATCCAACTGGACATGGACTTTCTGAAATTGATGTCAAATTCTTATTACATGTTAATAATTTGGTTAATATTATTCCAACAATTGCTAAAGCTGATTCATTAACTCCCCAAGAATTACAATTAAATAAACAATTGATTCAAGAAGATTTAAATAATTATGGAATCAATTATTATAAATTTAATGAATATGAATATGAACAAGAATATACTGATGATGAAATTATTGAATATAATAAATATTTAAATTCTTTAATTCCATTTGCAATTATTGGTGCTAATGATTATAAAGAGAATCCAAATGAAGATGAAGATAAATTAAAATTTAGAATTTTAAATCCAATTCATTCAATTCCAATTAATGTTGAAAATCCTGATATAAATGATTTTACAGTATTAAAGAATGTATTATTAATTACTCATTTAAATGAATTTAAAGATATTACTCATGAAACAATTTATGAAAATTACAGAACTGAAGCTTTATCAGGTAAACAATTCCAATATATATCAGATTCAACTGGAGCCACTCCTGCTACAACCACTACCACTGCCAATAAAAACTCTTCAAATCCTGATATTAAAGGAGATGAAGAATCTAATTATATGATGAAAGAAGAACAAATTAAATTAGAAGAAGAAAGATTAAAGAAATTTGAAGAAAGAGTTCATCAAGATTTAATTAATAAAAGAAAAGAATTATTAGAACGTGAAAATGAATTAAAAGAAATTGAAAGAAGATTAATTGCTGAAGGTTTAAAATTAAATGAAGATGGTGAAATCGTTAAAGTTGAAGAATAGATCTTGCAAAAGTTTTCGTATTAATACTGTTTATATATTAGCCAAAATTACAATACACAATCTTAAAACAATTCTAAACATGATACTTGGTAACAATCTCATTAAAGATTGAATTCCTCTCTTGTAAGTCCACCAAATATTGATGTTCAGGATCAACCTTTTCTAATTCTTGTAATAACAAATTAATTGATTCTTGATTTCCTTGAGTTAAATATTCAAAGGTAATTTTATTAGCAATGAAATCACCATTTGGTTTAACCTTAAGTGAATCAATTTGTTTTAATAATTCTTGAGCTTCTGGATAATGTTTTAATTGAATAGTCAAAACAAATAAGATACTTAATATTTTAAATTTACATGATTCATCATCATCTAATCCAGTTGATAATAATTCATCATAAAAATAAAATGAATTATTGATATTATCAGATTCACCCTTAATTGATAACATCCATGATTCAATGATTTGATAAATAATATTATCTTTAATATCAGGGAATCTTTTCAAATTATTAAATAATTTATCACTTAAAGTATAATTCCCTCTAATTAAATATAATTGCATCAAAATTAAAAATGGTTCAATTTCATAAACATTTTTAGATTCATTAACATATGAATTTAAAAAGTCAATAGCTTGATCGATATCTTTTTCAAATTGAACTAAATAAATAGCAGTTAATACTGCTTGTAATTCAAATTCAGCTTGTTGAATATCTTGGAAATAGGTTGAGTCATCCATTCCAAATGTCATCAAATCATTCCAAACAGTCAATAATTCAAATAATTGATCTTCATCACTAAATTGTACTTTCCCATATTCTATTAATTCACTAGCATCTTGTTCTAACGCAATGGTTGATCTAATTTGAAATTCTAAAACTTTTAATTGTGATTCTGGAGAAAATTGATCTAAAGTATAACTAATTACTTTTTGGAATTGATTAGTATAGAATTGATTCTTTATATTATATAATTCACCTGAATCTGTAAATGTGTCCATCTCTGTTGTGTTTTATTACTTAATGATTACCACTACTATCAACCAAGTGTGTTGAAAAATTCACGTCAGTTTCAATTTTGTTTGTTGTCCTAAATGGAATAGCGCTACCAAGTAATATCCTTGAAATAGGAAAGACGTGATTATAAGTTGAAGTTTAACTTATTTAAATGATTACCCTATAATGACAGACTTTCATTTACTTAATGGATACAACCTGGTTATCTCAGATGTCGGGTTGTTCTTGAAATTTTGAATTAAATCTTAACAAGAAGTTGTTGCCATTTATCCATTTCTTCGGTGTGTTGATCACTTCTTTAATTCACAAGTGATAAGGATATGATTCTACACTCAAGCTTTGATAAAAGTACAAATCCAAACCACAAAAGAGGGATTAAAATGATCCATTTTGAAACAAAGTGGTTGTAAAAAATTGTGTCATTTCAAAAATGTTGCAAAAAATTTGGTAATTTCTTCACCAGAAAATCTGTTTACCAGGCATACTCTAAGTTACAACTTCTTATCGAATAGAACAAAGAAAGTTAAAACCCGTCAACATCATTTCGTCTCAATTCTCTTCATAAGTATTCTATATACAGAGAGTATAAAAAGATTCAAGGACAGTCGGTATCCACAAAAGTGTCGCCGATTCAACATGCTAGGAAGTAATAGCACACCAAATGTACATAATAGAAGTTATCCAGTATTGGTTAACGGGGTGGTGACTGACCTAAATGGATTGGAACTTCGTTCTTTATGCCTTTCGTGTCGTCTTTCAGAGGACCTAGAATTCGACACAATTTATCTTGTTGAAAACAGAGCTGACACTTGATCACGCTTCGACAGTTCTTATCTAGAAGAATTCCGAATTCTTTCCCATACAGACATTTGATTAGTTGATTCTTCCTCTGGAGTAAGAAAAGAATCACTTTCAGCTTTTAAGAAGTTCAGGGATGAACTTTCTTTCTTAAATTGGCTCTTATCGATCAATTTTGGATTATCAACTCCTAGTGACATTCCACTTATCTCAAAATATGGATCCGCAATCTGACGTTTCGCATGTGACACTGTTGTATCTTGCCATTGTGGCAATGTCAATTCCGGTACTTGCACCTCCTGCTCTATCTTATCTTCTGCTTGTTTCGGCAGTATTGGTGGAAATTGAGAATACTTTCGATCAGCAAGTCTTGGATCTCTTAATATAAGCTTTGGATTTTGAGCACTAGTCAAATAATAATGAGCATAAAATTCAAACCTATCGGGATCCATATGTTTCCAAACCTCGGTGATTCTTTTATTTTGTAACATCTTCAAATTATCTATTCGTCGTTCATATTCTGATTTACATACATAATTATGACTACCCAACAATGCTGCAGATCCAATAATCATCGATACTAATGGTTGGAACACTCCCATTGGTTTATGGGAGATATATTGGGTATAGAATTTTGGTAATGTGAATCCCACAATTCCAACCCCTAATGAGACAACACCTGCATTTGTAAGAATTTTGTTAATTTCATGATGAAGTTCCATACGATCATTTTTGGTTAATTTGATATCTGCTTCATAGAAGTCAATTGGATCTGGTGAATAAGTTTTCCGTAGTAAGTCCATTTTGCAGGGTTGGATGGTCCCTTTTAAAAGGTTGAATGAATTTAAAAAACTCCGAGTCAATATTTTTTTTAGTTGCTACTTTTAAATCTGATTGGATCTGATTTGCACCCAAACAAGTTTACTAGTCAGAACTCTGATTCTCTTTTATTTTACTAATCGAAATATGTAAAGATAATCATCCTTATGAGAATAATAAATATATATACATATGTACAAGAATTTACAAAATTCAAAGTGTATCCACCAGGATAACAGAAGGTTCATCATGTTACCATTACACTTAGTAAGTTAATCCTAGTTCCTACCTTGACCTCGTCTGATGGCATCCCATGAGGATTTTGAAGTGTCATCTTTTGACCCCGACTCAGGACTCAAAATATTTTGATCCGCAAATGAGAATGGATCATCATTTTCTCGATCGTCCCTTCTGGGAAAAGTGAAAGGAGAATCTCCATATTGATTTTGTATTGCAGGTGTTACCAATCCACTTTCTTGTCTAAGCTCATCCCAATGAGAAGGATGACTTTCTTCCATTCCTCCCAATTCTCCCCTAGGATCCTTTCCTTTATGTGCTGCTCTTTTTGCTAATTCTGGATCAAAACGGACATTTTCAAACATTTCTTTAGTAAAACCCCTAGGGTCTTTTGCTATTATACTTGGATCTTTAGCACTTTGAATATAATAAAAATAAAACAATGGAACTTCAGTTGGACGTAAAATTTTCCAAACTTGTTGAATTCTAGGATTTGTAATATTTGCCTCTTTGTTTCGTAATTGAGATTCTAATGCATATTGTCTAGTAGTAACAAGTCCAGATAATCCAAATAAGAATGAAATAAATGGTCTTTGAACGAATCGTTTTGTATTTATAGGTTTACGCAAGAGGAATTGATAGTATAAAGTTGGAAGTGTGGACATAGCAAATCCTGCACCATATGATACGTAACTACTTCCAGTAATGACATCACGTAATTGTTGAGCCATTTCAATTCTATCATCATGATTTAACTTTTGGTCAGCTTCATAGAATTCTACTGTATGTTGGAATTGTTGAGGTGAGAGCCTTTCTTTTAATGGATTCTCTTGTGGTGGTTGTGACATCTTGTAGTTGCCGTAGCAATGATGAATAATTAGAACGGGATTTGAAAATCAATTTTTTTCTGTATTGTTATTGCATCTTTTGTATGGAGAGAGAGAGAGAGTCAGAGTCAGACGGAATGGTTAGCTAAGAATGCACAACAATAAAGAAGAGTAACGTACAAAGTTGAAAGTATAAAGATATTATTTATTATATAAATTACTATGTAAATAACGAAAGAACTCTAAATCAATTTATTATCACTTCTCTTTTCATCTCTTAATTTAAGCAATTGTTTAACAACATCATCAAATTTAATCATAGCATTCTTACCTTGTTCTTCAGTAATATCTCTATTTCTAACATTAACACTTTCACTACTTTCTTCATCTTCACCAACAATGAAAATAAAGTTATATTTATACATTTGACCAGTTCTAACTTTTTTAGGTAAAGTATTACCAGAAACATCAGCATCAGCATAAAAGAAATGTTCATCATTTAATCTCTTTTGAAGTTTTTGAGCATATTCAAAATATTTTGGTCCAACTGGTACAATCAAGATTTGTCTTGGAGATAACCAGAATGGCCATTTACCTTTATAATGTTCAGTCAAGATAGCAGTCATTCTTTCAACTGAACCTAAAATAGCTCTATGAATCATAACTGGTCTATCAGTAGAACTCTTTTCTGATTTATATTCTAATTCAAAACGAGAAGGTAATTGGAAATCTAATTGAATAGTAGCACATTGGAACCATCTCTTTAAGGCATCACTAATCATAATATCAATCTTTGGTCCATAGAAAGCACCATCTCCTGGGTTTAATTCCCATTTACCTTTACCCAAGAATTCATTCAAAGCACCTTCTAATTTAGCTTCAGCAGAATTCCAAGTTTCAATATCACCTACGAATTTTTCTGGTCTGGTAGATAATTCCATTTTAAAATCAAATCCAAAAATTCCATAAACTTTCTTTAAGAAATCAAAAACACCAGCAATTTCAGTACCAATTTGATCAGAAGTACAAAAGATATGAGCATCATCTTGTTGGAAACGACGAACTCTAGTTAAACCAGAAAGGGCTCCTGAGAATTCATTTCTATGAATCACACCAAAATCAGCAACACGCCAAGGAAGTTCACGATAAGATCTTTCACGAGATTTGAAAAGAATACAATGACCAGGACAATTCATTGGTTTTAAACCAAAAGTTTCCTTTTCAACTTCAAAAGCAAACATATTTTCTTTATAATTTTGCCAATGACCAGAAGTTTCCCATAATTTAGTAGAATACATATTTGGAGTAATGACTTCTTCATAACCTCTCAAACGATATTCAGTTCTTAAAGTATCAACTAAAGTATTGTAGATTCTAGCACCATGAGGTAACCACATAGCAGAACCTGGAGACATTTCATTAAAGATGAATAATTCTTGTTCTCTACCAATTTTTCTATGATCTCTTTCAGCAGCTTCAGCTAAGAATTTCAAATGTTCAGTCATAAGTTTTTTATCAGGGAAAGAAATACCATAAACTCTTTGTAAAGAATCATTAGTAGCATCACCCAAGAAATAAGATGAAGAATTCTTTAAAACTTTGAAAGCTTTAATTCTACCTGAATGAGGGATATGTGGACCCACACATAAATCAATTAATGGACCACATCTGTAAACAGTGGTAGAGGTACCATCTGGAATCTTGTCACTAATGAATTTAACTTTATATTTATTATAATTGAACATTTTTAACAAATCTTCTTTGGTCATTTCTAATCTTTCAAACTTTTGTTTTTCTTTAATTGCTTTAGTAGCAACTTGTTCTAAATTAGAGAAATCAGCTTGAGAAACAGCAGTTTCCCCATCATTAATGGACATATCATAGAAGAAACCATCTTCAGTTGGTGGACCATGAGATAAATGACAACCATAATGACATTCACAGGCTTCACCTAAAATATGAGCTGATGAATGCCAGAAAACAGCTTTACCTTCTGGATGTTCAAAATCTAAGAATTCTAATTGAACATCATCTTCTAAAGCTCTTGGTAAATCCCATAATTGACCATTGACTTTAGAAATAACTTGTCTTTCAGCAAATGATTTACCAATTGAAGTGGCAATATCCATTGGAGAAGTTTCATAAGCAATACCTTCTTTGATTGAACCATCTTTCAAAGTGATTTTAATTGGCTTTCTTTCCTTTTTGGCAATTTCTTCATCGTATTTTGCTTTTAATTCTTCGAATAATTTTACACGATCATCAATAAAGGTTGGTTGAGGGTCTAAAAATAAAGGATTTTTAGATGGAGCAGCAGCTTTCTTATCCTTTTTATTTTGTTTTTGTTTTGGTTGTTGTTGCTTGGCAGCGGCGGCATCTGGTGCAGCAGCAGCATCCTTTTGTAAGGATAACTGTTCAACTTTATCTGCAATTTGTTCAGACATTTTGGACAAGTTGGGTAAAGTGATGGGTTGTAAGAAGTAAAAATGAATGAAGAAAAAAAATTTCAATTGAAAAATTTACAACAGAATTCTATGAGTCAGTTTGGTAACAAAAAAATAGCGCGTGGGTGAAATGAGGAGAGACACAGAGAGACAAAGCTAGACAGAGTCAAAAGGAAAGCCCATTTCTATGGCATTTAAACAAACAATAAATATGTTTAACAATAGAAGAAGTATGGGAGAAGGTAATAATCAACAAACATCAACAATTGAACTACAATTACAGGAAATACAACAATTAATTAATGATACCAATTATTTAATTAATAAGAATTCACAGCATTTACATGATTTATTAAATAGGCAGATATCGACAGTTGAAAAAGAAGATACATTCAATGAAATACAGGAGAAGCTTTCTTATTTATTAAATGAATTTAAAGGGGTGAGTAGTATTAATAACAATCTAATAGATGTTAAAGAAGATTTAAAGAATAATATACGATTGCCACAACTTTCTAATTATTTTAATGAAATTATTAATTCAACAATTGATTTACAACAAGATATTCCTTCAATTAACAAAGAGTATTCACTTCAATTGAAAAATACAATTAATTCATTTAACAACTTATAATGATATTAGTATTAGTATGTACAAGGGTAATATATATATGTTAACAGTACTCTAGAATGTCTTTGGAGCAAGTGATACAATTTTATTATATTGTAAATCTCTTAATTCTTTTGCTACTACTGATGAAATTCTTGTACCTAATGGATCACCATTTTTATTTATTAAAACACATGCATTATCATCAAATCTAACAACAGAACCATCGGGTCTTCTTAATGGAGCTCTGGTTCTAACAACAACTGCACGACATATATCACTTCTCTTCACTCTATTGGTAGATTGTGCTTCTGACGTAGCTGATTTAGCTTGTTTAACAACTACTGTAATATGATCACCAATTTGGGCAAATCCTCTTGGTCTATGACCTAATACTTTGATACATTCCACTACTTGTGCACCTGAATTATCAATAACATTTAATAAAGTCTTTAAGTAAATCATTTTATATATTCCCTGTTATATATATATATTCCTTCCAATATCTCTGTCTCTCAGTCTATATCTGTCTATTGATGATTTTATTAATCAATCTGAAAATTTTTTTTCTGTTGCTTAGAGAACCAATTAACAAAATACAATATAAAATTTTCAGTGTGTTTTATATACCGGAATTTATTTACATGAGAATAACTTAACTATTATGCTACGATTGATTCCTAGAGTACACCCTACCAGATATCTATCCACATCTAATCGTACTAACATAACCAACTGGTATTCGTCAGATATTTTAATCAATAAAAAATCAAAATTTCAAGCAAGAAATGTTGAATTAATTGATTCATCACAAATTGATAATATTTTAACTCAATTCTTATTACAATATAAATCAATTTCTAAAAATGCCAGTCATCCTCATATAATAGCCTGGCGTACTGGTGAATACTTGAATGATGGAACTGTTATAAATATAAACCAAGGATATCGAGATAATGGAGAGAAAGGAGCAGGAATAAAATTACTTGAAGATGTATTAATTAAACATAATGTAATTAACAGGTTAGTTATAGTTACAAGATGGTATGGTGGTAATCCAATTGGAAGTCTGAGATTTAGATTAATCAATAATGCTGCATTACAAAGTTTACGTAGCGCTAACAAGATATAAACACTTATCTAATCATCTTTCTCGGGGAATTTTCGATCAATCGCTGAGTCAATTTCTTCAGTTGTTTCCACTATCCAATCATAAACTTTTCTTAAGAATAAGAATTGTAAGAATGCTATCAAAGCAATAACACTAAAGATAATCATTCTATGATAAACACTATCAACATCCATAAATGCATAAGGATATTTAGCACCATTTTCAATATCAACCAAATATTCTAATAAATACCAATACATAACTGTTAAATTAACAACAAGAATAGCGGCAGTATGATTCTTAATTTTCCATCGAGGCATAAATATTAAATAATCAATTAATAAAGATATAACCGGCATTAAATGAATAGATAAATCTGTCAGCAATGGTAAATGAAATACATCAGGATCATGAGCTAACAAAGGTAAAAAGAAAAGTCTTAATGGCCAATATATAATTGTAACAATTGTTTCAAGGGCTAAACCAATTGGATGAAAATTATTCTTTAATTCAAATAACCAATTTGATTTAATCAAATGAGCAATGAAACCTAATAAAAACACAATTAATGAATACACTAATGCTAAATTAGTTAAGAATTGCCAATGTCCTGCATTAGCAAAATATTCAGGTAATTGAGTTTTCATTATATTCATATAAATTCCATAACTTCCAATTAATAATGATATTAAATCTATAATGGCAATAATTGGATTACCAACTTGTCTTCTTTTATGTTGATGTTTTCTTCTAGATACTTTTACAATTGTCATTTTCGTTTATTTTAATATTAATACTCTATAAAGTCAATTCATAATTAAAATATATAAACAAGAAGTAAATGAAGTAAAAGAAGATGAAAGCAAGTGAAAAAAAATTATAATTACTTAAAGGGGGGAAGGGGTAGGTGGTCTTTTTTTTCCCCAGTGCAACTCCAGATTAGGCTAATATTAAATCCTATTGTTTTCTTTAATGTCCCATAAAAAAACTGGCAAATCCTCTTGATTTTGAAGTTGATCTTGATCTACCTTCACGTGATGGTGATCGTATTGCCAACGAAGAAGAAGGCGTATCATGTTGTTTTCTACCTCTTTCTTCACTTACTAAATCTTTATATGAAGATGATCTTGAAGGTGAAGGACTTAAAATTCGACTTATTCCTTTACGATGATGATGTTGTTGTTCTGATAAATGATTATAACATTGTTCGCTAATATTCTTCATCCAATTTTGAAAATATAATTCTGAATCAATTGGTGCTTTTAATTCTTCAATATAAGTATAAGAAGGTTTAACAACAATAACTGGAACTAATGCACATTCTAAGAAATGTTTTGATAATGAAGATTTTAATATTGTACGATGATGATGATCCTTATTACCTTCATGAGTACCAATAATCATTACAGAAGGTGAATATTCATCAATTGCCTTTTTCAATTTCTTTTGAGCTTTACCAATTACAGTTTCAAATATTATAGAAACTTTCTTATTATGACAATTTAATTGTTCAAAATTTTCTAAATTTAAGTTAGCTTTTACTTTATCAATTTCTTGATGATATTTTTCATTTAAAACTTGAAATATAACAACAGTATCTCCATGAATAACCATTTCATCAAATAACCATTCAATAGCTTTTGAAGATTCAAAATCATCATTAAATCCTACTAAAAATGTTTTATTATTTCTTCTAAATTTGAATTGTGGATGTTTTACTTTAACAATTAATGATTTTTTTGATTTAACATCAGGAATATCAAACGATATTCCTCGTTCAAATGATTGTAATCGAGGTAATCCAGGTCGGGATTGTTGACTTGGTAATCTAGTTTGTGATGATGATCTTGATGATGCAGCTGCATTAGTAATATATACCAAATCTAAACTCGGTATTGACAAAGGCATCGTACCTGATGGAACTGGTGATAGTGGAGTAACTTGTCCCGATGATAGTGGGGAAATAATGGACTCGGAATCATAATCATCATAATAAAGCCTACCTAATAAATCAGATGAATTATTTTGTAATTTATATAATTCAACTGAATCTTCGCTTGTATGATATAATAATGCGTTTAATTTTGTATTTTGATCAGTTTCATCTTCAACATCTAACATCGATAAGGTTTTCTCTAATGGTGCTTGTTCTTCCAATGAGTCGTCGATATCGGTTGGGGTTGGTTCTTTTATCACAATATCAGGTGTAGTTGCTACCTCGGTCATGATTAATCTGGATGGTACTGTTCTTATAGAAAAGAAAGAAAGGGGTAATGATTAGTTATTTGCTTTTAAAGTTTTACGTTGAATAAGGTTACTAATTATGAAATTCTGTTCGTATATGTACAAGAGGCGTTAGTGGGTTATTTTTTTGTACTTCAAAATTATTCCGAAGGTAACATTTTAGCGATTGAAAATTTCTTTTTTTTTCTTAGCAGAAAGAAAAAAATGCCGTTGGATGGGGTCGATTTGTCGTATTTCTCGTGAATTGTCGTTTTTCATCAGCAATATGCGACAAATAGTCGCCGCCAAAGTAAACCCATATGAATGTATCTAATAATCAGATCTACCATTATTAATTCCACTATTCTTTTCTATTATACCCCAAACTCTATCCATTTTTATACCTCCGATATTATCAACCACGAAATATTTCCTCTTTCTTTTAGTTTCAGGATCAATTTCTTCCCAAGTTGAATAAGGTTTTAATAATCTATACTTAGATGGAGATAATTTCAAACTTTTATTATTCGAAATGGTTAATAATTCATTAAAAGTAGTACCACCAAGTATATTTAATTTCTCCATGATTAATTGTTCATTATTAACTAAATTTTCTAAAGTTTGAGGTTTATTCTTATCATATAATCTAAAAATTCTTGTAACATAATCTCTTGTTTTATATTGAACAAGAATTGCAGGTAATGAAGTTGTAGCCATTACAATATAACCATATAAATCATCAAATGAATCTGATTGAAAGAATAGTTTAGCTCCATAAATTCCTAATACTCCAAATGATATTGTTAATCTTTTTAATAATGATATATATTTTGCACCAGGTGATTCATATAATGGCAGATAAGATAATCGATAATTATCAGGTAATTGAGTCTTAAAGAAGTTATTGGGTTTTAATACAAATACTTTATCATCATATAATGTTGGAGAATAAGGATTATTATCAGTAGTAATATCATTAGTATCTATTTGATCTTCACTAGTTCTAAATGATCCTTTATGAGATTTAATAATAGATGTAATTGAAAATGGACGAATAAATGTCTTATTATTCAATCTTAATCCATATCTCGTTATTAACATATTTCTGGGTTACGTGTACTGTTCAACTTATAGATGAAAGATAGATGGACATAGAGTTAGATATTTACACTGAAAAAAAAAAGTCAATACAGTGAGAGTGAATGAGCAACTACGAGAAGAGATTTCCAGTAACTGCCCTGCCCTAAGATTTTTATACAGTACATAGTTAAGAGCAAAAAAAAAAATTTTAGCACTAAAAATAAAATAAAACTACTTCCACCACATTCAAATGATTTTTTTTTTTAATTCTCGTTAACTTAACATCTTTTTTTTTTTAATAACATCATCTTCAATCACATTCACTTCATTTTCTATTTATTTATATATAAGCTACCTGAGAAGTTACAATGGATGCTGATGCCACTAATAGATTTGTACCTGAATATCGTCGTACTACTTTCAAAAATAGAGGTCGTTTTCAAAGTGATGAATTAAGAAGAAGAAGAGAAACTCATCAAGTTGACTTGAGAAAACAAAAAAGAGAAGAAGTATTAGCTAAAAGAAGAAACTATCAAAATGATGGAGGTAATGAATCTGAAGATGAAGATCAATATCCAATGCAAATTAATAATGATGATAGTCAATTTTATAATAAATTAAAACAAGAATTACCAAAAATGATTGAAATGATTCAAGCACCTGATTTTGATAGTCAATTAGGTGCTACTGTTAAATTCCGTCAAATCTTATCTCGTGAACATAATCCTCCAATTGATTTAGTAATTGAATCTGGTGTTATTCCAACATTGGTTGAATTTATGAAAGATGATCATCCAGATATGTTACAATTAGAAGCAGCTTGGGCTTTAACTAATATTGCATCTGGTAATTCAATTCAAACTAGAGTAGTGATAGAAGCAAATGCCGTTCCTTTATTTGTTCAATTATTATATTCTCAATCCCTTGAAGTTAAAGAACAAGCAATTTGGGCTCTTGGTAATGTTGCTGGTGATTCTTCTGATTCTAGAGATTATGTTTTAGGTTGTAATGCAATGGAACCAGTATTAAATTTATTCAATTCAACTAAAATGTCTTTGATTAGAACTGCAACTTGGACATTATCTAATTTATGTAGAGGTAAATCACCTCCACCAAATTGGGATATCGTTTCACAAGCTATTCCAACTTTAGCTAAATTAATTTATTCAGTTGATTCAGAAACTTTAGTTGATGCTTGTTGGGCAGTATCTTATTTATCTGATGGTACCTCTGAAGCTATCCAAGCAGTCATTGATGCTCGTATTCCTCATCGTCTTGTTGAATTATTAGCTCATGAATCTACCTTAGTACAAACCCCTGCCTTAAGAGCAATTGGTAATATTGTTACTGGTAGTGACTTACAAACTCAAATTGTTATTAATGCTGGGGTATTAAATGCGTTAGGTCCATTATTAAATTCACCAAAAGAAACAATCAGAAAAGAAGCTTGTTGGACTATTTCTAATATTACTGCTGGTACTACCGATCAAATTCAAGCAGTTATTGATGCCAATTTAATCCCTCAAGTTATTAGATTATTGATTAGTGGTGATTATAAAACTAAAAAAGAAGCATGTTGGGCAATTTCTAATGCATCATCTGGTGGATTAACCAAACCTGATCAAATTCGTTATTTAGTTAGTCAAGGTTGTATAAAACCTTTATGTGATTTATTAGCTGTTGCAGATTCTAAAATTATTGAAGTTACTTTAGATTCTTTGGAAAATATTTTGAAAATGGGTGAAATGGATAAAGAAGCTCGTGGTCTTAGTGTAAATGAAAATGCTTTATTTATTGAAGAAGCTAATGGTATGGAAAAAATCTTTGAATGTCAAAGTAATCCAAATGAAAAGATTTATGAAAAAGCTTATAAGATTATTGAAACTTACTTTTCAGAAGAAGATGATCAAATTGATGATGAAGGGGTTGCACCTCAAGCTTATGGAAATTCATTTGGTTTCGGTCTTGATCAATCTCAACAACAAAACTTCCAATTTTAAAGAAAGAAAGGAGCAAACCAAATGTTTTGATTTTTTGATTCTGCTTTTTGTGTTTATTCTATATTTATAAAGGATTTCAAGTTCCATTTACTACAGTCCCTCCAAATTTTCCCCCTTTATATTTCCTCTGGCATTTCTCTGTTATTATCTGTTTTTATTGAATTTTATTCTCGGATTCTCTGCATTTTTTAGTTTATATCTTTCTTCCCATTTTATACACATCTTTTAATACATATTCACGAACATGACATTTTTTATAAGGATTTGATTGTAAGTTTAATAGATAATAGCTTATTATAGCGTTACTCCAAGTTGCTATTTTTGAACAATTTGCACTCTTTTGGGGTAACTCAATAAGAGAAGGTTCTTCTGTATAGTTATCTCTAATTATATAGTTTTCCTAATAGATAGAAGAAAAAAAACAGTTGCTGCAAAAAAAAAGCGAGTTAGAAGGTTCGTCTTTATTAGAAGTCAAGTGCTTTACATTGTTAACAATAGAAAGGTATCCATTAATACTTGCTTAAAACTATCTAGCTTTTGCGCTTTCAATTCGATTGACTGATTGATTGATATTGAGGTTTAGTATTTCATTATTAGTTACTCACTATTCTTTGTGAAAACTTTTGCAACAATTTTGCAAAACTTTCACATTAAAAGGTTAAAACGTTGTTTAACATACAAACCATTTTCAACACAGAAAAAGACAGGATAACGAGGACACCAGACTAGAAAAGATCCAACAAGGTGACCAGTCTCAAAGGTTCAAGGATTACTTTAATATCAAAAAGAGACAAACAATAAATAACTGCTGGTTATTTGAAAGCCACAATCACAAAATTGAAGAAGACAGTGACCTTCATGTTGGTGATCACATATTCTATACAACGCGGGATTGGAAACTCAGATATGATCTTAATTCCATTCCCCTTTGTATCAGTTCCCTGTCAAATATCCTCCATGTACCACTGGTGATCTAAGGTGGTGTTGCAAAAAAGAAGGGATCAGGTTGCTAATGGCTACGAAAAATCACAATTCAACCAAAGAAAGCACCTTTCTTATCTATAGTCAGGGCATGCTTTTTCTTTTGTTTATGGCTTCTAGAACAGCCTCAACCAGTTCCTTTCATTAACCCAAGGTCCATACAGCATCATTCATGCTGCCGAGTTGCCTGACATAAACTTTACAGGGTCGTGCAATATCGAACAAAATATAATTTCTGGCCGAAGTAACCGATAATACATTTTGGGAATGAATAGCGACACAAAACTAAAATGAAAAATAAAGTAAACAAGAAAAAAAAACGCTTAACATCTTTCCGAATTGGTACAATCAATCCGTTTCACCACTCACTCCCACACAATAGACAAAAATCCCACATGGAGTTAGTGTCACATTTATTTGGGGAAAGGCATTTAAGTGGATGATTAAGTTAAACAGCTTCTAATAAATACAGACACCAGATAGTTTCGATGAGATATTCCAAATATTTCAAAGGAGCATCTCCGAAATGAAAAAAACGTGACTAAATGACATGATAGAGATGTGTGTGTGTGTTTACATTCTTGTATGTTAAAATAATGATGGCGGCTTTAAAAAAAAAGAAATGTCCCAATTTATTATTGAAGTTTGGATGTTAATTCATCTTAATTTTTTTTTTTTTTCATTTTAAATACCGCAAGCTATGGAATAGTTCCCAACTAAAATGAAAAATAAAAAAGAACCAATTCACTCATCATTTTTTTTTTTTGAATCTGTTCTTTTTCTGTAAAACAACCCAATACGATACACACACAAAAAATATGAAGTTATCAACTGTTGCTATTGGATTAGCTTCCACTGTTGCTTTAGCCTCTGCTGCTGAAGAAGAAACCAGAGAAGTCGTCACTGTTACTGTTACTGGTACTACCCAAACCCACGTATGGGGAAAATTCAACCACACTCCAAGACCTCAAACCACTGAAACTCGTCAATGGGGTAGATTTGATCACACTCCAAGATCCGAAACTACTGAAACTCGTCAATGGGGTAGATTCGACCACACTCCAAGATCTGAAACCACTGAAACTCGTCAATGGGGAAGATTCGACCACACCCCAAGACCACAAACTACTGAAACTCGTCAATGGGGAAGATTCGACCATACCCCAAGATCTGAAACTACTGAAACTCGTCAATGGGGTAGATTCGACCACACCAAACCACCATTAACTACCACAGTTTTCGTTCAACCAACCGATGCAGTTGAACTTCATAGAAGAGAAACCAACGTTACTAATGGAACTACCAACACCACAACCAGTCATGCCGGAGGTATGATCAACAGTTACAACATGGGTGCCGCCGGTGTTCTTGCTGCCGGTATTGCTTTACTTATTTAAGTAATAAGTTTTCAATCATTATCATATTTTTCACATATTCGTATTAATTTGGTTCTTTTAATTTTCAATTTTATATTTAGGTAATTGCCGGTTTATTAGTAATAGAATTAAATGGCTTATCATTAAAGTATATATATTTTACATTTCATTTGTTTTAGATAAATAAAAATAAAGAAGGATATTCTGTTTTATTAAACATTTCATTTGTTTTAGATAAATAAAAATAAAGAAGGATATTGTGTTCTATTAAACATTTTCATATAAAAAATATTTACTGTTCAAATGTATGAATTATCTTAACTACACTAGGATCAATAGCTCCTTTCTTTACCATACTCGTGAGTATTTCGTAGGCAACCTGTGCCCCATTTGTTGCAGTAACTTCCGCATAATCATATGCCGGAGCTACTTCTACAATATCAGCACCAACAATTGTTAACTCTTCAATTCCTCTTAAAATATGAATTAACTCACGAGGTAACCACCCCCCTGGTTCTTGGGTACCAGTTCCACTAGCAAATCCTGGATCTAACACATCAATATCAACCGAGATATAACTTGGCGTATCTTTAGGTACAACATCCAAGATTTTCTTGATCACATATTCAGGACCCTTCAACCAAATGTCATCAGCTTCAATACGAATAAAATCTTGAGAATCATCATCTTCCAAATCAATTAATCCGGAAAGTTTGGTACGAATACCAGCATGAATGTTTGTCTTTGTAGTTAATCCTTCTTCATGAGCTTTCCATAACATGGAACCATGATTCAATTCACTTTGTTCAGAATGCCAATACGAAGGATATTTATCTGGACTCCAAGTATCCAAATGAGCATCAAAATGAATTATATTGACTGGACCATATACTTTATTTAATGCTCGGATATGTGGGAGTAAAATAGAATGATCTCCACCCAATAAAACAAATCTTGGAGGGACCTTATTTTCACTAGTAGATTGTCTCCTTAAAAGTAATTCTTCAAACCCAGCATTCATTTGTCTAAATGCAAGAGAATTATCCATTGGAGTAACTGGCAAATCACCACAATCAACAACTTTGGCCCAAGAATCATATGGATTGAACATTGCTCGAGGATTAAATCCACGTAAACTAGTTTGACGCTGGGAAGCAGCTCTAATTGCTCGAGGGCCAAATCTAGCACCAGGTCTATATGACACTGCAGTGTCAAATGGAACACCAATGATACCAACATCAAAGGGAATCGTCTTATCAACTAAACAGGAAAAATGATCTAAATGAGCAAATGTATTGATTCCTTGGAATGGCCAAAGATCACCCCATATTTCGACTAACTTGGGATCACTTGTTTCATTGGCACTTGTCAATACCATAGTAGTAGCTAACACTAACGATTTAAGAAATTGCATCTTTGGGTTCTATGTTAATCATTTTAGAAAGAAAGATAGAAATCAAAAGAGGATTTATAGTTTTTGTAAACGCGGAATTTCCTCAGGGAACGGAATTTTATCCTAATCAGGCAACCGCTACACTTTCATTCAAGAACATGATTCCCAATGAAAACAACAGCCACGGGTCTTCAGTGATAAAGGATATTGCAACAAAGAGAATACGAGGTATGACTTCGACGGACTGTCATCCAGACTCTTTTTTTTTTCAATGGGAGTCTCAATGGGAGTTACAAATATTTTATTTGTATTCGTCAGGAGTAATTCTGCGACGAAAATTTCAGTTCTCTCGTTCGTTTGTGGTTGCAGCAGACAATCTCATCTTCACCAAATTTAATGACATTGAAAACGTTGAAGAAAGTATTCAGAAATTTGCAATTGGGCAATTCCAACCAAGAGATACCCTCTACTAAGATGTCCGATTTTGAAGACATTTTTTCTCATCCCATTTCGAAAGGAGAACCACCTTCTATATTCCCCAGAATCCAACACCACCAAAAACCAAATGGATGTTCACATGGAGAAAATAGCCAGCCGATTCAAACTAACAACTTTTCCAACAATTTAGCATTGGGAGACCAAACATTTCCAATTTGGACTTTACCATACTCACTCTGGCTTACAATTGATCCTGGTCAACTTGCAGGAATTGCTTTCAATCATACAGATGCTTCACAAAGAGTCTTTGGACCTGATCCCAATGCTAAAACAGCACAATATTATTTCAACCCTCCAAGGATCAAGTCTTTTGTTCTATCTGGAGAGAATATCAATCGAGAAAATATAAAGCTAACTTTGTCTGATCATAAGAAACTCTCCATTACTGCTGAAATTACAAATAAAACAAGTGATGGGAAAATGAAATTACCTTTAGTTCAAGGAATGGGATTTATAACATCTATTTATGAAAATATGAAACCTGTAATTGGGTCTTCAGTTGGAATTCAAGAGTGGAAGAGATTAAATAAAGTTGGGAATGCGACAAAGTATTCAGCAATACTATACAACCAAGTAACTTGGTCCATATATGTTACTGGTAACATTGAATTGGAATTAAAAAATCCCAATATAATAGTTGGAGATAGAGTGGGAAATGCAATAATTCAAATTGCAAGAGGATTATCGAACCATTATGATGACACAGCTGGTATTTATCAGGAAAGTGCCGACCTAGCAGCTGCAGCAAAAGATGATGTTGCCCGTTATAAATTCATCTATAACATGAAAGGAGAATCCAAATCCAGAAAAGGTCTTGTATGGTGTCTCCCTCATCATCAAGAATCACTAGTTGATTCTCTCAATGAAGCATTTACTGGTCTAACTTTAGATTCTCCAACAAAAGGAATAATGAAGGCATATAAAACCAACGAACTAGAGATGGAAGAGGATCTACCAAATAAAATATTGTGGGAGCCATGGACAAGTTTTTGCACCCAGGCAAAATATTCCAGTGATGCAAAGAAATTGATTGCAGAAGCAGCTACAAATGAAGTTAGAGATGACGTAGTTGGAATGGCCAATATCGATTCTATGTATACATCGGGAAAAATTTTAGCCAAATATGCTTACATAGCATATGTTTGCCATTTTGTATTACAAAATAAACAACTAACGGACCAGATATTACCAAAAGTGAAACAAGCTATTGAAATATTTGCTAATAATCAGCAGAAATTCCCATTAGTATATGATACAACATGGAAAGGTTTAATTTCTTCAGCTGATCCTGGGGCAGATTTTGGGAATTCTAATTATAATGATCACCATTTTCATTATGGTTATCATATTCATGCCATTGCTTTGATCAGTCACATTGATAGAGAATGGCTTTTTTCTAATAATAACCTTGTTTTCAATTATGCAAACACACTTTTACGAGATACAGCGAATCCAGAATTAGATGCTTATTTCCCCCAATTCAGATCCTTCGATTGGTTCCATGGTCATTCATTTGCACATGGAATCTTTCCTTCAGGAGATGGTAAAGACGAGGAGTCATCATCTGAAGATTATAACTTCGCATATGGGATGAAGTTATACGCTAACGTTATTGGTGATACGTACATGGAACGAAGGGCTAATTTGATGATCGCAATAATGAAGCGATCCATGAACATGTACATGTTATATTGTGATGATAATTTAATTCAACCTCGCAACTTTATTGGGAATAAAGTCGCTGGGATTTCTTTTGAAAATAAGATCGATTTTGCAACTTACTTTGGCAGAGGAACTATTGGAGATGAATGGATTCATGGAATTCATATGTTGCCAATTACACCAATATCATCTTTTATTAGACATCCCAAATTTGTCAAAGAAGAGTGGGATCAGAAGTTGAACCAGATAATTGATAGAATTCCAGATGGTTGGAAAGGAATTTTGATGCTTAATAGAGCCTTATTCGATCCCAAGTCTTCCTGGAAATGGTTTTCGAGAAACGACTGGAATCCTGCACTTATTGATAATGGAATGTCAAGAACTTGGTCTTTGACATTCGTTGCCGGGGTTGGAGGAGAAAATTAGACTTTCATTAGTAAGTAAGAATAGAAATAGAATATGTAGATTTTTGATATCAACATTATGATTTGCTTTCGAATCTTGTTTCTCTGACCCAAGTCAGGGACCGAATCTAGCCAGGTTTCATGTAATGATATTTATAAATGTTTATATTCGTCTCAAAATGAAAACCTGCCAAATATATTCAGTCTTTCTTAGAGATATTTCCCCCCAGAAGGTGCACTGTATATTATTTAATTGAACATCGCTCCATAACTTCTATTTTCCCGACTAACTTTTATTATACTGCTATTAATTGGTGTCTTACAGAAGGCTAGATGAATAAATAAAGCTTTACTTTGTGCCTTCCTTTGTACAAATAATGATTGCAATTCTCAAAAATTCAGTAGAAACTTGGATTGTACCTCAAACGAACGAGATTTAGAAAGAATTGAGATCTCCCATCCCCCTTTATTTGCCTATTTTATAAGAGTATAGATTCTGCATGTTCCTTTTCTAGCACATTGAATAGTACTCATCAAATCTAGTTCAGTACCATTACAATCCTTAGTAAACATCCCCCTTGGCAACGTAGAAACTGAGCATTCGTGGTAGAGTTTGGAAGAAGATCTACATTGACAACTAAACTCTCATTAGATGAATTCAACAGCCTTAGCACAGATCAGAAATTGATCTTGCCGACCATGGTAGGCTGGTTTGTACCGTTGCTTCAGTATATTATCCATTGTTGATATTAACCCAAAGCAATGGATTCAAAGCAATGGATTCAAATCATCAATCCATTCTTAGAAGTCTTGAACATAGATCCCATCAAATTTTTCATGACGGCGTCCGATGAACTTGAATATCATTCGGAAGTCTACTGATGCAAAGCGGGGAAGATACGGTACATATATTGTCATGAATTAATCTATCGTCGTTCTTGTAAATCTTCAATCAAGTAGTTCTAAATAAATTTCCCAGAATTTGAATCGAGTAGTGTTTCATTGTAATCAAGTAACATTTAGTAGCTACGTATCGATTAATGCTCAAAATGGCCCATTTGAAATCCGGGGTTCAAAGATAGCAATGCAATATGACAATCATTCGTGGGAATATTTGGTGATGGATGGGTGAGGATTAGGCAATATTTGGTGATGGATG
>NW_026057218.1:0-66549 GCF_019202705.1 Hemisphaericaspora subhashii | reverse complement strand
GCTTAAAATCTCGTGGTATTCCTATTCCAAAAATGCTTCGATATTGTTTTGCGGGCGGCTGTTTACATCTTGATAATGCGAAAGCAGTAGTGGCCCGTGTGAGGTGACTGGAGTAACAATAAAAAATAATATTCAAATGATAATAATATACCTTAGCTATAAAATAGATAAAAAAAAATAAATTTTTAAAAAAATAATATAAGTATCACCAAAATACAATGCAAGTATTGCCTCAAATAATATAGATCATCAACACTTTTGCATGATTATCAGGGCGAGCACATGCATGTTGGCTCCATAATTTTCCTGACAAGATAAAATGAACATAGCTTCGGACTAAACATACTAGCTACGACGGTATGGAAATTTCAATACAATATGTAGCTGCAAATAATTTGACACTCACTACAACGAACTAAAGTTTGTCTCTGAAACAAAAGACCTAGGGCACTTCGGTTGTCCAATTTAGGAGAACTTAAGTAGTTCTATGATTGTCTGAAATAAGGCTCGTGTATAAAAAATAAGCCGGCCCATTTTATCTACCAAAATATCTTATTTACATTTTTATTCTTTCAGAAAACGTTTTCAGGGTTCATTTGCCACAGACTATTTTCGCTTAAATTTTGAAGTTCGCCATATGCAAAAGGTCATTGTTTTATTCAAGTAATTAGCCACTTATTCATCATTACGTGAAGTAATGAGTAGAAATTACATTCATAGATTTAATAGATCTAGCTTTAGTTCAGTTCATGAATTTCGTCAGCTTCCAAATCAAGCCCTCGCATTTTTATAACAGCGGATGGATAGCACTGTTTATTAATACTTGCATACACTCCTCTAAAAGCTAACAAAGAAACGGGTAAAGCATTTGTCGTGGGATAAGGATGGTCTCCCCACCCCCAAAATCTAGCTCCGGGCGAGCCGTTGCCACAGTGGATGAAGCCTGACGTATTGATTTTTTAGTAAGTTTCCAATAACAAATATTTTTCAATGCTGGTTTATCTAATAATGGTTTTCGTAAACCCAGTCATCCAAAACGCATTATCTCACCATCTCGTATATGTTGAAGGTTGGGCTCTCTTGAGGCAGTTTCTTGGTTTTGTGTTTGTTGTTGTCTATTCATTTTGTGATGAATAGTTATTAATAGTTAAGTTGGTTAATAAGTTATACTTAGTGTAATAAAGTATATTATGTATTTTTGGTTAGTTGTATAAAGAGATATATTTAGTTTGAAGTGGACTATTTATATTTGTCTGTGAGCTATGCTCGGGCTGTCGGGCTATGCCGACATCATCTTTCATCCGTTTGGTCTATGGCCATGTAAGTGATCTATGATCACGTCTTTTCTCAATATTGTATGATCTGTGATCGCGTCTCATCAAGTCCATGACTTGTTCATAATATTATTTTTTTTTTTTTTACATAATCTTGTTTCTTTTCTATATATATTCACTTTCCTTTTTCTCGTATTAGTTATTCATATATTTCAGTTATTCTGTTTACTATGTTCATCTTATTCAGCGTTTACTGTTCATATTCTTATATCTTATATTGTAGTATTTATGGTATGTCATATATCTTATATCTTATGTTGTTTATATTAAAGTAATGTTATGTTAGTATATTTTATCATATATTAAATACGTACCAGTGATTTAATATGACCAAGTTTATTTTCTAATGGAATTAATATGATCACATTTATTTTATAAACGGATCTCGGAGAGTCTGGATTACTTCCCCGTTAATCCATGGGTCGACGAGAGCAGGATATTCAGACCTTGGATTATCTCGTGCAACAGTATACTCATCTAATTTTTTTCTATTGTTCAAGAAACCTTTTTTTTTCTATAATAAAATTTTTTTTTTCACATTTATTTTTATTTTTATTCTCATATTTGCTTGACTGCGAAAAGCCATTAGATTACACCTTTTCCAACATACCCTCCCCAACCTTCTTTACGCCTATCAACGGTCTATCCGCATTATGTAATCACCTGCCTTGTATAGCCTGATTAATATAACATATCACCATGACAACCACGCGTATGCTCGTTTTCTTTCTTAATCTAACTAAGAAAGCAGGTTTTTTAAATACTTTGTTGATTTTGGCCCATGCTATAAAAAAAAAAGCGAAGTTATTCGTAGTTTAACACACGCCTATTATGTCAAAAAAAATAAAGTGAGAGTAGACAGATCCTGCCAATATACATATTTCAACATATCATCAATATCAGAAGGTGATAATATAAAAGCTTAATTTATAACCGGTACAAAAGATTAATGAACAAAAAAAGCTTCCACCAGGTTAAACTCCGACCTGAACACATCCTTGAATCTTGGCTTCTCTGAATGACCCAGTATCATTGTTTAAATTGAGCTTCGAAACCATAAATCATATCTGTCATGTCGCTATTCGGCATGGCTAGTATTTGCAACATTATTGCTGTTGAGAACTTATTTTCCATCGGTGCATACAGTAATTGCTTTAAATAAGATCAAATGGTATCACGATAGGAGACGTCGCTACTGGATTCTGCATGAACTGCCACTGAACGTACAGATATAAACAAGATCTCTCGGGCGAATAGTGTTCATATATATATGTAATGCATTCATTTGGTAGTGTGGTGGAAAATTCCACTGATTTGGCGAAAATGGCATTTTGGGGTTGCAAATTTTTTGCAACTCTTTTCGTTTGGGATTTTTTTCCAAATCTTTCATAAAATTACATGTTAACAAAACTTTACTACAACACATACTTTAATTATTATTTTCATGAAACGACTCTGGTTAGGTATCTATTTTACTATTACTAAGTGCAAATAGAGTTATGGGGTCAAAATAGATATATTGAAAACTTGCTGTCTTTTATTTTATCTCTATTCTTTATATACTTGCACTTCTGAATAGGAACCGGGTTCTTATCTTTTCATCGATTCCATACTCTAATTTTTGAAAGTTCCCACTATATAGTAGGTAGTCTAACTTTTGGTATTCTTTATTATTGTGAAAAGCGTTTCATTCCTCTTCAGTTGAAGGCGTGCTTTAAAATTTCCAGCTAACTTTCCAAGGAACTTTGAAGAACTTTAAAGGTCTTCACATCAGATCTGACTCAGAATTAAGATTTATCGATTAGACTAAACAAAATAACTAACATAGAAACTATATAAAAAAGCAATATTTTGCTCAAATCTAAGTTTTAAAACTATAATATCAAAGTAGCAATTATTTCAATAAAAATGACCAACATTGCTGACAAAGTTAAAGAAGAAGCAGATCCAAGGAAGGTTTCTGGGGGATTTGGAACCAGTGCTGAGCCTGTAGTCCATTGACTAGGTTCATTGGAACGACTTGTAACACGAGCAGTAGCTGAGTCATCTGCGTCAGTTGAACCAACCTTTGTTGTGGAGATAAAAGTCGTGTCGAAGGTGCTTACCCTACCATTGGAAGCAATTCCTGAACTTTGGTTGGCTCTGGGCTCAGTTGAAGTATGTACTGGGATGGTATTAGCAGGGCCGCTGAGTGTACTTAAACTCTCGTCGTCATCAGCTGTTATAGTGGTTGCTTCCGACACTGTCACAGTAGTTGTTCTACCATCGATGATTGTTGTCGTAATGTATTGGGTGGAAGCGGTTGAAGTTTCAATCGTTGATGATTCTTCATCAGCTGGAGGGAATGATTCTTGAATACTAGATGATTCGCTGATATTCGTGGAAAACGTTTGACTTTTCGAAGACCCAATCTTGATACTTGATGACTCCTCGAAAAATGTAGTAGATGACTCTCCTTCATGTCCGATACCACTAGATGATTCTTCAACTGGATGAGTAGTTGATTCTGATAATACAGATACTTCGGTTGTTTTAGGCGTGAATGGTTCCTCATTCGATGATGTATTCAAAGACTCAATAGCAGATGTAGTCTCTTCCAAATCTGAAGAAGTTTCAATCTCAATGGTTGTTGAATGGCATAATGACGAAGAAGATTCTTCCACGATATATGGTTCCTCGACGTCAGAAGATGTCTCAAATTTAGTACATGGTTCGTCAGTACTTGTCGTAAATACAGCAGTATCCGATGATTCTTGAGGTTCAATACTTGTTGAATCTTCAATATCTGATGCAGATTCGTCTTCGGTACCTGTAATGGTGGACCCAACCACATCAGATGATGTTTCCAATGGTTCTTCGCAGGTACTCACTTCTGCATCGATTGTAGTTGCTGATTCCTCATCTCCTGTGCCAGTAGTCTCTTCATCGGATGTTGTGAATGATTCTTCGTCTTCTGTGCTGGAAACTTCTTCATCAGATGTTGACGATTCTTCCTCTTCTGTGGTGAAAATCTCTTCTTCAGATGTTGTAGATGATCCTTCCTCTTCTGTGCTGGACAACTCTTCATCGGATGTTGTAGGTGCTTCTTCCTCTTCTGTGGTACAAACTTCTTCGTCGGATGTTGTGGAAGATGCTCCGTCTTCTGTGCTGGAAACGTCTTCTTCGGTAGTTACTTCAGGGATATATTCAATCACAGTTGCAGTGTCGCCAGGAGTAGCAGTAAAAGTACTTGTAGCAGCAGGACAATCACACGTGGTAGTAGTGGTGACGGTTGGGATTGGAACATTCACCTCAATGGTGATGGTTCCTGTACCTGTGGTATAGGGTAATGTCGTCACGTGGGTCGTCAGTCCAGTCCAGGTTTGAGTAGTGACGATAACTTCTTGACCATTAGCACCGGGGGAATCATTTACATATGGACTCCAAGTGACTGTTTTCAGATTGTCGGTGACATGGCTGCTGCCTACACATTGATATTGATTGATGTATTTGATTTGATTCAGAATACCTGGATTTATTCTCATAAATACGTCAGCAAATGGGGTAAAACCACTTGGGATATTTGCAAAGGTAACCGTTAATAAATTCGAAGAGCAACTCACTTGGTTAGGGATTTGAGTTGCAGATTCAGGGAAGTACCAGTCATTCAACTTGTCAGTAATAAGCGAGTGCATGGAATCACAATCAAGTCTAACGCCATCTTTCAAGACCGAAAACCCAATGGTTGCACTTTGATATCCATTAGCACATTCTCCAGCTAATAAATAATGTTGTTCTGTATTTAATGATGGGATAAGTCTATTTTCCCGAACAATAACAGTTGGGTCCGTAGATGCACCACCTACAAATTTGACGTCTGTGGAAAGCTCATTGTCGCCATCGTAAAAGGAAACAGTGTTAACACCCTCATGGAAAATTGGAGCACAATTTAAGTCAGTTGTTAAACCAGAGCCACCAACATTGAATGAGAAGGGGAAATGGACAGTACCATATGCATACGTTGAAGGACCGACAGAGTCTGAAACCACACATTTCAATTCAGAATAATCAACGACAACATCACCAGGGGCAAAGGAACAAGTAGCGTATGTCTTTCCACTAACATTCAAATTGACTTCCGAATCACTGGTTGTGAATTTAAAAACACAGGGCATGTGCAAGGTAAAGGTGTCCCCTTTGGTAACTTTAGAACCATCAATCATCCAGGATAAGTCAGCAATCCAGTTTGGATAACGAGGACCTTGAAATGGGTAATCAGCAGCAGGTTTCCATTCCAAAGAATTGAATCTTGTGAAAATTCCAGTCACTTCTTGAGAAATTACCAAGGAAAATAAATAAAGTATGGCAAAACTTTTCGAAAACATAGTTGTATACTTGATATGGTGAACCTACATTCTTCATCAAGCTCTTTTACGGGGAATCACCTCCTCTTTATAAATACTTAAACAGAGTGGATTTCTTTTTTGTGTCTAGGTTTGTTTCAATAAACGTAGATGATTATACCAATCTGCAGTAGTATGCAAATTGACGACCATATGGAACACATAAACATGCAAGTTGACGACTATGCAGAACCATTAAAACAATGGCTTACTGAGCAAGCCCTTTTGCATCCTATTGTTTCACAAACTGGGCCTATATTTCTGGATAATGGGTTTGTAAATCTCGTATGTTACTTACCGGAACTTCGTGTATCTGTAAGTAAATAACCTCGGGCTTGGTTCGTCAGAATTTGTGAGGCTGCAAATTTGTAAAGAAAAATTCAAAAGCAACCATTGTTCGGATTCGAAAAAATATTTTATTTTCCGATTTTAAAAAATATTTTGTTATCAATTGTAAAATCTTCATCCAGATATTTCCTGCCAAGACTTTCCCTCTAATTTCTTCTATTCTTGGTCTGTTGAATAGCTATAATAAGGCGAACCTCGTTTTAGTAATGTGATACACTGGGCAATTGTCTCTCTTCCTTATTCAATAAAAGGCGAGGCGAGGTTGAAGTAAGAACTTCCTAGTTTCAATTGGTAATGTAATACATCATCAGGTTTTAACTTAAAGGGTGCATAGAGAGCAAATTTGGATGACTCTCGGTTATTATCCAAGAAGTTCGTGGGATCTCATGTATCATATCCCGTTGAATACCCGAATTGTTTGGAGAGTGCTTGGATATTTTTTCAGCAGTACGGCGCTTTTCATCTTGATCGTCAATCGGATAGCATGTATTTGTAATGCCACATGAGGCAGTCTGCGGTTGAAAAAGATTCAGGATCTGAGTAGATCTTGCTGTGGTGTGTTATATGAGCATTTCCAGACATAGAAATATGGTTATGAGACTTGCTATTGTCTACTGGCACTACATTCCAAGAACTATATCAATGGAGTAGTTCTAGAAGGAAATTATTAGCTTTAGTTCGGGGTTTGCACCATTGATAGCTTCGCCAGAAATGTTTAACAATGAAAAATATTTTGGAACCTGAATGATATTTTATCAACATTTTGCATAACTTTCAGGGTGAATACATGCATATTTACTGCCAAGATAATTTGAACATAGCTTGGAATTCGTATCGAAAACACTAGCTATGTTGGTATGGAAATTTTCAATCGAAGAAGTAGCTACAAATAATTTGGCGCTTCTAACAGCGTAGACGGAAGTTCTTCTCTGAAACAAAAGACCTATTGTTCTTCGCTTGTCCAGTTTTAACGAACTCAATTTGTTCTTTTATTGTCTAAAATGAGGCTCTGTGTAAAAAATAAACCGTGCCACTTTGTCGAATCAAAAGAAAATACTAATTTTATTTTTTAGTATTTTTATTTTCTCTCGATATTTTCAGGGTTCATTTGCCACGAGCTATTTTCTCGTAAATTTTAAAGGTCAGTTTAAGCAGAACGTCACTATTTGTTTGTAGTAATTAGCCAACAACAATTTATGTGACATAATGACTGGGAATTACATTCATAGATTTGTTGGGATTTAATAATTTTTTAGTTCTATGCAAACTTCGTCAACTTTCAAATGCGGTGTATGCATTGCTCTTAAGTTTCCAATAACAAATATTTTTAACGCTTCTTGCATCCAATAATAAATTTCTTAAATACAACTCACCAAAGAACAAGTTATTATTATCCATCGGTCTCGAATATTCGTCTAATTTCTATTTTTTAAGAAGTTGACTCAACGGGGCAAACGGATATCTTGCAGTGAATTCAACCGTGGCCCAGATCCTCTTTTGATAAAAATAAAAAAATTCCGCCGAATTAAGCTCCCATCTGAAAGAACATTCTTGAATTTTAACCCCAAAATTGCGTTTCAAAACCATAGGTCATACTTGTTATGTCACTATTCGGTATGGATGTTATTCTCAACATTGTTGCTGCTGAGAACTTATTCGTCCATCGGTAAGTACAGCGATTGTTTTAATAGGATCAAAGGGTATCACAATAGGAGACGTCACTCTTTGATTCTGCTTAAACTATCACTGGGTTTACAGAAAAAAACAAGAGTTCTCATGCACATAGAAGATTCGCATATGTGCAAAATATTTACAATCCCTAAAGGACGGCTCTTTTGGATGCTTTGAATCCCAAAAGGGAAAGAAAGAAATCATCTAAGTTCAAGGATCTTGAATGCGAAATGATACACGACATGCACCGACAATTGAAGTTCCTTGTTCTCATTGAGTTACAGAAACGAATAAGGAATTATGTCACAAGCAATCGTTTGTGGTCATTTGAAACCTTGAGGATGGAAAATATCTACTCAGTGGGGATATAACTCCTTGGGGTCAGACATTGGGGTGCGCAGTTTCATTTTTAAAATTTTCGGAGCTATCATCTCAAAGACCAAAAACAAACACTGAGCGCTATTTCTGTTATCATTCTTCAGTTTTAATCGTTTGGTACTTGACGTCATTGACAGAGTCATGGATGTGAAATTCAATGGGAGGAAATGCAAAGCAATATTTCGCTACGTTCTAGATCAGCAGCCAAATTTGTGGGTAGTGCAAATTGGAGTCAATCTTGCCTCCATTCATATGATCTAAGATATTTGCATAATTCTATTGTAATTTTAGGATTCGAAATTCTTAGGAGCATTTATAGCGAGTTCTAATTGTAGCTTTCTGAACATTAAGTATTCACTGCAACGTCGCTCTGAAACTCTTCAAAACTAATTTGTTCAAACTCCATGGGTTGTCTAAAAGTAATTTGCGACTAGTGCTTTCCTTCTCCTAGTATATTCTAAACTACGAGGAGAGTTGCTTTCAAATCTATATTGAGTTCTTAGAATATTTCTTTTGAAGAATATTATCCTGCTTGGTTCTGCAATGAAGAGTCAATTCATTGTAAACTAGAACGGGAACCAATTTCTAAGGAAAGTAACTTATTACTTCAACTTCTAAGTCTGTTGGGCAACACTTGGTTACTGTTTCAATAGTTTCTCTATATCAGCTAAGTTGATAGATTGGTTATAGACCATCCTTTAATTATTATAGATGATCTTGAAAGGTTTAATCTTTTAATGCATAGTTGACACATGCGGCTTATACAGAAAAGAAATTGAAAATTTGAAGGCACGTGTGAAACTGGAATTGTATGGTAGTGTACCCATGCACAAAATAACCAATACTGATTACCTTTCTTTTTTTGGTTGTAAGAAATTGTTTAGTAGTTTTGAAAATTGATGATGAGTTTCATTGTTTGATAGGAAGCATTATTACTACTCATACTATACAGACACATAATATACCAACATTGCACATTACAACAACACCACGTCTATAGAAATATAAAAATATCATCATAAATCAATTATTTTTGTTGCATTTTAAAAATTCTATTTTAAATTAATAAATTACTTATTCTTTCTGGTTACTAAGTTATATACGAGGTTAAACTTTATAGTCATCAACAATGAATGAAAAACATGATATTAAAACTCAATGTAAATCATCACCATTCTTAAGAACAATTAGTTGGGCATTCTTGTTATTATTAATACTACTCCCAATAAGGTATTACACTATTTATTATCTATCCTATTTCACTCCTCCTTCGACGGCTATTTCACCTTATTTATCAATTGAAACAATTACATTAAATCAAACTCAACAGGATGAAATTAAACAATTAGGTCTTACGCCAAAACCACAAATCAAAATAATCACCAATGGAAAAGGTGAACAAATAATCCATGGACGATTCTTACACATAACAGACATTCATCCAGATCCATACTATATACCAGGTTCATCTACTGATAAATTATGTCATGGAGGTAAAGGAACAGCAGGGAAATATGGAGATGCAATCTTGGGATGTGATGCTCCTATGATATTAATGAATGATACTATAAAATGGATAAGTGACCATCTAAAAGACAAGATTGATTTTATAATTTGGACAGGAGATAATATGCGTCATGATAATGATCGTAATTACCCAAGATCTGAACAACAAATATTTGATATGAATCAACAAGTAAGTGATTTAATGTATGATGCTTTTAGACATTCAGATGAACCAGTATTAGAAACTGGAGTAATTCCTTCTTTGGGTAATAATGATGTATTTCCTCATAATTTATTCTCCCCGGGGCCCACTTTACAAACTAGAGAATTATATCGAATTTGGCAAAAGTTTATCCCACCTGTTCAAATGCATACTTTTGGGCGTGGGGCTTATTTTTTTCAAGAAGTGATTCCGAATCAATTGGCGGTATTATCTATAAATACCTTATATTTGTTCCAATCTAATCCATTGGTTGATAACTGTGATAAAAGGAAACAACCAGGATATAAATTATTTGAATGGTTAGGTGTGGTTTTAAAAGAAATGAGAGCAAGAAATATGAAAGTATGGTTAAGTGGACATGTTCCACCTAATGAAAAAAATTTTGATGTTTCTTGTTTACGAAAATATATTGTATGGACTCATGAATATAGAGATGTTATTATTGGTGGGGTATATGGACATATGAATATTGATCATTTTATTCCTTTGGATTCTGTTGCTGCTTGGAAATCTATCAAGAAATCATTACAAACCGATGTCAAATCATTTGACGAAATAGATTCATTATTCATCGAATCAGATAGCGACAGCGATGACGAAGATGATATAACCCACCCACTTGAAGATTTAAATATTTATCGAGTTTTGGATGAAAGATTTGACGAAGATTTCTTCAGAGTTCAAGGAGGAATCCCCGCCAACAAAGTCGCATATATGGAAACTCTCCGAGAAGAACTCTACGCCACCATCAAGGGCAAGAAGAAATCCGGAAACCTTTCAGAACGATATTCGGTCGCGCATGTGGCTGCGAGTGTTATACCCACTTTCAACCCCGGAATTCGAGTTTGGGAGTATAATATCACTAATCTAGCTGATCAATTATCCGCAGTGAGGTTTGAACCTTGGGATAAATTTTTCCTTGGGGTTGAAGAAATGATGAATTCATTTGATAAATATGATATCGAGCCTGAAGAGCCCGAATCTATATCGTATAATGCTGATGAAAGTGTGTTTTCCATCCTTGCTAAGAAACGAGATAAGACCTTCCCATTACCTAAACCAGCTGACTTACCTGTTGGTCCTGGTTTTACTAATCAAACCTTCACTCCGGAAAGATATGTCCAATATTATCTCGATTTAGAGAATATTAATGCCGGGAAGAAGAAGTTTGGATATGAGATTGAGTATGCGACTGATGATTCATTATATGGGTTGAACTCTTTAATTGTGGATGAATGGATTAAGTTTGGCAGAAAGTTGGGTAAGCCCGTCAAAGAAGTGAATAAGAAGCTGGATATGGAAGAGTTACAAAAGAAGGGAAAGAAAAAGAATGGGAAGAAAAATGGGAAGGATAATAAGGATGATGGTGAGGATCTGCGTAAATTACAAGCTGTTTGGGATGAATATTTGAAGAATGCATTCATAAGTTCTGATTATGAACATAAAGGATTTGGTTAGTTTGGATTTGTTATATAGTTAGTGAATATAGACTATTTTATTTTCATGTGTGTTTAATGGAGAATTGCGTTTAATGTGTGTATATGTAAATTAAACTTTCTTATCGGCAATATCTAAAATAAAGGACTAAAATTAATTAAGGTTTTAAAGTTTATTTTAAATCACACATAAATAAATTTGTAGATCTGCTCGTATTGTTTTTGTAAATAAAAGGGTTGTGTTGATATAACCAGAGTTAATATCAGGATTGTTGTATTGTAGATCTTGTTGGTTGGTTGTTCGATTTCTAGAATAAGAAGAAATCAAAGCGCATAATTGTGCATGTGCATAAAAAATATTCTTTTAACGGTGTCAAGAATAGATTTAACTAAAAAATAAATAAATCATGTCATCTCCATCTCTTCCGTTCCCCATATAAAAAAGTTTAAGGGGTTGCCATACATGTATAAGACTACCGTTTTAGGATGTAATGACGATTATGATCACGAAATTGAGTTTTTTAATATTAACTCATCAATTTAAAATAATTCAACATATCTTTCATCTCTCTCTCTCTTATCTATGTATACGCGTCTCCAATGACACTAATAACTCTTCAATCGCTACCTCATGAGGTTCTCCAAGCAATAACAGACCTCATCCCTCGCCATATCCTATATGATCTCCTCCAACTAAAAACTTGGATAAGTCCATACGCCTTCTCCACGTTCTATCGCAGAATAAGTGTTCAAGATAATCTCGACCTTAGTATGATGAATAATAATGACCAAAAAGGGTGGGATACTCCTTTCAATCCTCCACTGGAGAGATATGCCATATTTGGATCGGTATATAAACTAATCCAATTCTTGCACTTAAATCCCGGATTTATTCCCAAAGAAATATCGTTCGATTCACTAGACGATTTAATTCTATTGAGTAGTTTTCATGATGAGATCTTAACGAGGGTGGGGAGTATTCGGATATGTGAACGTCGAGATGGGATTCAATTATCAGAAGAAGACAGGCTCAAAATAAAACAAATCCAATCATTTCCTTATAATATAAATACACAACTGTATATCTATGACTCTGGGCAATATTATTGTGATGATATTTATTTCACACCCCATTTGAAACATCTAGAAATCCCCACCGGGAGAATCCAAGACCCAAGGAGTTTTTTCCTGAGATTGTGTGGATTGGTTAGTTTAAGTCTGGATGAGTTTATATATTTCAATAGTGGGGATTTGCCTCCTGGGTTGAGATATGTTTCTTTGACGAGTCTTGCGTTTAGACATCGGAATAATTTCGAATTGATTATGCCCGATAGTGTTACTCATTTGGAGATTAGGAATGCATTACCGATTTCAACATATTTGAATATGACGAATTGTAAGAATGTGGAATATTTACAGATCATAAATGGGAAATTTAAGGATATGGGATATTTCATATTTCCCCGGAAAGTTGTTTCATTAAATTTAATTAATTGTGAAATTGAACGATTTGATGATTTTAGAACAAATAATGAGTTTGTGTGTTTAAGATCTCTAAAGATAACTGGATTATTTGGCAAGATATTTTATTATACTTTCTTCAATACTGAATTCCCCAATTCATTAGTGGATTTATATTTCAGTAATAGATTCCATCCGAATAATATCGATGAAGAATCAAGAGTAATGGTGTATCGATATCCAAATTCATTCGATACAAATGGAATATTTAGATTAGATGGCAGACATCAATTACCGTCTAACTTAAAAACGCTATACTTAAGATGTCCTGGGATAAGGATTGAAAATGATTGGAAAGTTCCCCAAGGAATTAAGAAATTAGAATTATTAAGATTTCAAGGTAGATTTAATATTAGAGATTTTATTCATGCTTCGCAATTGGAGAATTATAGAATTGATGATATTAAATTGGAAATCATTCATTAACCCTTCTGTCTATAGCTATTGATTAGTTTAGTAAATAGTGTCGCTATCTATTTGTCTTAAGACAGTTAGGCCTCACTTTTTTTGCAGCCAATTTGGGAATGATTTAGTCACGTGCCATGAGTTAGGGCTTCTTCCTCGATTTTTTTTTTCAATTCTGAAAATTTTTTTCAGTCTTGCACGCAATCGCTCTGTCCTCAGTCAGTCTCGCAGTATTTTTCAATTGAATCTCATTCACTTCTTTGTTATATCAATGTTTTAAAGGACATCATACTTTGACCATTAAATTCCTATCGTCAATAACATATTAAATATAAGTCGAAATGGGTGGTACTAGAGAAAAGAAAGTTCAATACTTTGTCAAATTAAGAGAATTATTAGAAGAATTCAAATCCATCTTTGTTGTTGGTGTTGACAATGTCTCCTCTCAACAAATGCATGAAATCAGAAAAGCCTTAAGAGGTGAAGCTGTTGTCTTGATGGGTAAGAACACCATGGTTAGAAGAGCTATTAGAGGTTTCTTAGCTGATTTACCAGAATATGAAAAATTATTACCTTTCGTTAAAGGTAATGTTGGTTTCATCTTCACTAACAGTGATTTAAAGACCATTAGAGACACTGTTGTCGCTAATGTTGTTGCTGCCCCAGCTAGAGCTGGTGCCGTTGCTCCAGCTGATGTCTGGGTCCCAGCTGGTAACACTGGTATGGAACCAGGTAAGACTTCTTTCTTCCAAGCTTTAGGTGTTCCAACCAAGATTGCTAGAGGTACTATTGAAATTGTTTCTGATGTTAAGGTTGTTGCAAAGGATGCTAAGGTTGGTCCTTCTGAAGCTACTTTATTGAACATGTTGAACATTTCTCCATTCACTTATGGTATGACTGTTGTTCAAGTTTATGACAATGGACAAGTTTTCCCATCCTCTATTTTGGATATTACTGATGATGAATTAATCAGTCACTTTGTTTCTGCCATCAACACCATTGCTTCTATTTCTTTAGCTGTTGGTTACCCAACTTTACCATCTGTTGGTCACACTATTATCAACAACTACAAGAACGTCTTGGCTTTATCTATTGCCACTGACTATACTTATGAAGGTTCTGAAGCTGTTAAGGATAGATTAGCTAACCCAGATGCTTATGCTGCTGCTGCTCCAGCTGCCGCTGGTGGTGCTGCCGCTGAAGAAGCTGCTGAAGAAGCTGCTGAAGAAGAAGCTGAAGAATCTGATGAAGACATGGGTTTCGGTTTATTCGATTAAACTGATTAGCGTATATTTATACTTTATATTTACTCGTTCAATGTTAATTCATATATAATTCCTTGGTAATTAACTCACTTCACTTTGTAGATTGTCTCTAATAATTTTGCTCTCGTTTTGGTTGCGAAAAATTTGAAATTATTATTTGTTCCAAAACACAATTAACCGCTCACCATCTACCAACTTATCACAATCACTGTACATGTCCACATATAACAACTACCCCTCTTACGACTCCAACCTCACAATCACCCACACCTGGACAACCAACTACCTCCCCTATCAAACACTCGAAACCCGAATCCATCACGATTTCATCAAACTAATCTCCCTAACCAATGACGGATATCCCATTTCTGATCCCACCACCGACACTTCTATGCTATTTGAAGAACTAAGCGGGATATTACGCAGATTACGAGCCTCCAGCATGTCCAATAACAAACAACACGAACAGAGTATCATAAACTATTTCACCAATCATGGATTTGAAAGCCTCATAACTGAGTTGATATGTCCCATGATTGAGGACATGAAGGAGGTTGAGCGGGATTGGAAGAGGTTAATTGGGGTGATTGAGGTCATTTATGAATCTTCGACGGGGTTGGGGGTTGAGGTTTGTCCAAGGGCAACTGTGGAGTTGTTGAAGGTTTTTGCCGGCGTCAAGATGAAACTGTTTGAGAATGATAGTACTAATGTTGTTGTTGATGATGATGATGATGATGATGATGATGATGGTTGGAATGTGTATGGTGGTGGAAATGGAGATCTCCCCTATTTGAGGAAGTTTTCAGATTCAATAGTGTTATCCAAAGTCAAACGAACGAATACTGACAAAGATGAAGAGAAGATGATTGTTGGGAGTAGTAGTGGGTCGGGTCATATAGGCTATAAATATGCCAATAATGCAATTAGAATAATCTTGACTCGTGCAGACCCGTCACCTCAATTATTCGAATTGGTAGAAACTTGGCTATGTCAAGCTCCAACCAGAAGCGAAGTTGGGAATTGTGTTTTGTATTTCTCAGATCTATCCATCAACCTCAAGAAATCGATCGAGACCCAGGGTCCATTAGATGAAGAAGCTAATTCGCTGATTAAGGAATCTTACTTGTTTTTCATTAAAACAATTAGGGATTGTTCATTTAAAGTACTTCAATGGTTTTCGTATAAACAAATCAAGAAAGATTATTGTGAGATTTTTGGGGGACTAGTTGATGATCTGGAGGTTATGCAGACTACTGTTATTCATAATTCTGATTTTAACGTCTATAAAGAAGGGGATGATCCTAGTAAGAATAATTATAGATATCATTTACCCGAATCAAAACAAGAAGAAGATATTCCGAAATGGATAAAGAAGATGGGGTTTAATGAAGATGATGCTTTAGATACAACTAATGAGTTTGAAGATGAAAGAGAAAGTTTTTCTAGATATCCCTCCGAGACTCCATTGCTTGGTGAGACTGTTAGTATGGAAGAGGATATTCCTTGTATTGAGATGAAGAATTCAAAGTTTAGAAATCCACTTAAAGAATTATTCAAACGAAGAAACGAAGAGCATCACCATCATCATCACAATTGGAAGTTTTGGAAGCGTCACCGCAATTAGTTTGTTCCTATTCTTGATTGCCGCTATCTGCAAATACCACTATTAAAGATGCTATCGAATAACCGATTGTATAATTTATTTAAAACGTATATGCTTTACATATTGCTGGTTAATTTTAATGTCATTTCATAATTCCCGGTGAATCATTACTAGCCTGTGTAGACTTTCTCTTATTACGAGCAGTATTATTTATGTCACTCCAATTTATTTGAGCTTATTTCAAGGTAAACTTTGTTGGTGACAAACTAACAAGATGGTTGTCGTTTCTATTGGTTCTGCTTGTTAATAGAAGAGCTCCTAACAACTAGTTTCTAAAATTGCAATGAATGTAGGTCAAATCCTCCATTGTTTGCTTGGGTAATCTTCCATTTCTATTAATCTCACTGATTCACAAAGCGCAAATTAGACCAGTTTTAGAAATCTATAAGTTCGTTTTTATATTTAAGAAACTTCGCTTTAATTTTTTTTGTGTTGTGTTTTGATTGCGAAAATTGTAAAAACTTGTTCCAAAATCAATTTAACCGCTCATCCCCAAACACACAATAATCATACAAACTACTAACATGTCAACATTCAACGACAACACCAGCTGTCCATCATATGATCCCGACCTCACAATTACCAACACAAACCAACCAGCCACCCTTCCGCCATATGAACCACCCAATATACATCGAGATTTGCTAAAATTAGTATCCATAACCAATTGTGGCTATCCCAATGCCATCTCTACCACCAATCCCTACATCATCCTTGAACAAGTCAGTGGGTCATTACAAAGAATGCGAAACTCAGAAGAACTCGCTACGTACGAAATCGTAAAAGACGCAATGGATTATTTTGACAATCATGGCTTGGATAAACTTATCCAATATCTAATTTGTCCCATGATTGAGGACTTGAAGGATGTCGAAATTGATTGGAGGAGGTTGAATGGGGCTATTGAGACGATTTATGAATTTTCAATATTGACTTATAATGAAGTTTCTCCAATTGCGACTACGGAGTTGTTGAAGGTGCTTAATGGGGTGAAGATGTCCCTGATCAAGAGAATCAATGATGATTACGATGAAGATATGATGATGGTAGGAAGTAGTAGTAGTGGGGCGGCTAAGTTAGAGTACAAATATGTCAATCATGCCATAAGAATAATCCTAACGACTACAGAACCCATGGTTGACTTATTCCACTTCATCGAAACCTGGCTATGTGAAGCTCCTACCAGAACAGAAGTGGGGAATTGTGCTTTGTATTTCTCAGACCTATCCATAACCCTCAAAGACTGGATCAAGACCCAAGGTCCATTAGAAGGAGAATCAAAGATATTGTTTAAAGAATCTTATTTGTCTTTTATTAAGTCGATTAGAGATTGTCCATATAAGGAGGCTGCATGGTCTTGTTATAAACAAATCAAGGAAGATTATTGTGAGATTTTTGGAGAGTTATTTCCTGATCTGGAGGTTAGGGAGACTGCTGTTCTTGAGAATTCTCATATTAAGGATTATAAAAAAGCGGATTATGATCCTGGCAATGAGAATAATTTAGATAAATCGAAAGTAGAAGACATTCAGAAATGGCTAAAGAACCCTGGTGTTGATTTAGAGACAGCTAATGAATTTGAAAATGAAGGGAACAGATGTTATAACTATCCTTCAGAGACTCCAGTGCTTGAATTATTTGACGAGCCAGCTTATGATGATAGACGTCCTTCCACCGAGTTTAAGAAAACAAAGTTTAGATGGCCATTTAAAGAATTATTCAAACGAAGAAATGGAGAAGATCATCACCATCATCTCCATCGTCGTCACCATCATTGCCGTGGTAATCGTCGTGATGGCCTTTACCATCATTGTCATCTTAATCTTCCTCGTCATCATCAACAACAACAACATCAGCATAGTTGGAAATTTTGGAGACGTCAAAAAGAAGCACCCATAGAAGCTGTTGACAGAGTTGATACTGAATGCAGCAAAAAATAGCAGGCTACTTTATCAATAACTACTATAAATTGAATAGCTTTTATATACACTTAAAAATGAATTTTTTCTTTATTACATCTATGTACAAGGGAACCTAACATTAATCTCTATGCCTATATAATTGAATCCTCTCTTCTTCGGCGTACTTAATATCATTCACCACAGGCTTCTTAACTACTTGGGTAAATTTATTAGGCTTTGGCCAATCCTCATGCAAGAATCCTGCCTTCTTAAATAACCAAGCAACTTTTTCAGTTGGGGTGGCACCCACACCCATCCAATACTTGGCTCTCATAATATCCAATTCAACTTCTTTAACATTCTTGTTTTCTTTCTTACCTAATGGACCAGGAATGGCTATTGGGTTATATGTACCTACTACTTCAATTGGAAGGGAATCACGAGCTTTACATTTGGGTGATACCACGATGTTATAAACTGGAGAATGGGCTCTTCCGAATCGGGCTAATCTGATTCTGACATTTTCTTTACCTACTTTGGCTCCTTTAACCCAACTGGACATAGTGTGTTTTAAATATGTATAGTTAATTGATATATGAATGGTTAGTCAAGTTGAAGATGATTGGTGAAAATTTTAGTGCACTAAAAAAAAAATTTTGAAAATAAATTTGATCACGTGATCTCATGTAAAAACCATCATCATTCAAATGGTAGAAGATCTATTAGATTATTAGACAAGATATTATAAGAAGAAACTTTGGAAAATTTGGAGAGTCTATTGGAATTACATTTCATTCAATTGTATCAAGTGTTTTTACAGTGAGTCTATGGTTTGTTTGTTTGTCGCAAAAGCACAACGTATGTCTTAACACAAATGTCTTATTTTCTTATTAAACTAATTTCTAATATACAAATTATTTATAAACTATGGGGATCAATTTATTAAAGCTTCTTTTTAGCTTTAAATTTTTGTTTAGGTTTAGATACTCTATTACTGCCTTTACCAATAGCACTCTTACTACCACTTCTCCTATCAAAGCTCTTCTTCTTTGGTTGCTCTTCTTCATCATCAGACCAATCTTCTTTATCATCATTCTTTTGTTTCTTAAATTTCAATTTATTTCTTTGTCCTCTAACAGGAGCTTGTTTAACAGCATCCAAATAAGCATCAATACCTGATCCTTTATTAGCTAACAAATCTTCATCTTCAGCATTCTCATTAAACACAAGTTTCCCATTCTTAGTCTTAAATTCAGCTTTCTTAGAAGTAAGGTCTGACTTGGTGAATTTCTTTGGTTTTGAAGATGAAATATGAGCTAATGCATTTCTATCCAAAAGATTCAATGGCTCATCCCCAGATTCAAGAATGAATTGAGATGCTTTAGAACGAAGCTTATCTTCGTCATAGATCTCAACATCTTCTTCATCTGAATCAGAATCATATAATGCTTGTTCATAAGCTGAGACAAATTTAGCTGGTTGTTGTTGAGATGAATCAGTTGTAGATGAGGTAGTACCAGCGGTGGCAGCTTCTTCTTGTTTCTTCTTGAGTCTATTTCTTGTCTTTCTAATATTTGCAATCAATTTCTTATCATCTTCAGGAATATTCTCTTCCACAGCCTCAATACCAAATTTTCTAATCAATCTTTCCAAAATATGTTTAACCTTAGATTTAAAATGCCCTTTATGTTCATGAGACCATTTCATCAATTTGTTCAACATTTCCAGTAAATTGGTCCTAACCATTTCTTCGGGTAAACATAATACTTCAACTTTTACAAATCCAATTGCAGCTTTAGCAATCTCTCTTGAATTATGAGTCAAGAATAATTCAACAGTTTGAGAAATTTCCAATAAAGTATCCACCGCCAAAACATCCTTAAATTCAAATACCAAACATGATATAGCAGTTATACATGCTGAAATCATATGGGGAGTCTGAGCAGCCAAACCAGCACTCACCATTGTGAAATATTCCGATAAATTAGCCACGGAATCAGGAGTGGTTGGGTCAAATCCTGGTACTCTTGAGTTTTGGACAATCCCACCAGCAATCATCTTATGTCCCATTTGAATCAATATTTGATATGATAATTGACGAGATTTTTCATTGACATCCTTGGTGGCGAGGATTATTTCTTGTAAGATTGCCGGAATGAAGTAGAGGTCTGTTGTTGGTAATAAGTCAAGAATCAAAGTAATGGATTGTAATCTTGAAGCACGGGCTGAATTATGAGTGATTTCGGTGGTTTGAAGGAGGACGGTTTCGATATCGCCAATAAATCTTAAGATTGATTGTTTTCCTTGCACGGTTTCGGCAAGCTTGGAAATTAATCTATAGGCACGTTTCTGTAATAATGCATTATCCTTCATGACAACAGTGGTAGAAAAGATGGCGAATAATGCATTATGACTGGTTTCAGGGACAAATTTGGCCATGGCGACAATTAAATCCATCATGGTGATACTAAGCTTTGGAGTCTCGTTCTTATTCTTTTGTTGCTGTTGTTGTTGTGGTGCTTGTTTGGCTTCTTCATCCATGGCATTTCTCAATAATCCACAGACTTTATCAAAAGTACCTGCCAATTCATCCTTTGGTGCAATTTGTAAATAAACATCAATAGTTTCTAATACAAACCCTCTTGATTCAGGTAATGTGGATGAAAACACATTAAACAAAACACTCAAGATATTAGAAGTTTTCGATTGTAAATATTCCAAATTCTTCTCAGATTCTGCAATTGGGAATTCTTGCAACATTAATAAATCATCATTCATTGCTCCTTCGGAATAAACAATATTAGATTCTGCTAATAATCTTAATGCATGACATATAGTCCCACGTAATTCAACCTTGGCATACATCAAATCAGACAACCTAGCGGCAAATTCATCATCAAAGGCGGTGATTAAATCTTTTGGTAAATCACAGAAATGGGGGAGTAAGGACCAAATTTGATCAATAATAGTTTGGAAAATCTTTACATTCATTGATTCCTTATTTCCTGATTTTTCAATACTCTGTTCAAAAAATTCGACAATTGGTAAGATTTCAGTTTTGTAATATTGTAAATCGGCAAATCTTACATTATCCCTCAAAATCGGCAATAACCATGCTCTACCACTACCATTACCACCACCAGTTAAATTCAACGGCAAGATACTTAAAACAACTTGTGGACCCATGGTTGAAATACAAGCAGCAATTAAATCTTCTGCTTCTTTATTATGAGGGAAATTGTCAGTTTCATTAGTTCTCCAAGCACCAACTGTTTCTAAAACCGCAAGAAAATCAGGATTGGCCCTAGTTCTTAATTTCAAAATCGTGGCAGTTGTGAATTCCAAGATTTGTTTGGTGGCATGTTGGTATTTAATTGAGAAGAATTCATTTTCGATCATTTCGGAAATAAAAGTAATTGTTTCGTCCATTAATTCGTAGATGTCCCCAGTGATTCCATTTTCGGGAGTTGGGTTTAATAAATAGTTGTCAGGGATACATTGAGTAATAATCGCAATCAAACATTGAGAAGCGGAAATATAAATATCCTTCGAATCCGAACCCAAGAATGATCCAACCACAGGCAAGATCGTTCCAAACTTCCTCAAACATTCTTGTGTCGACAATACCGAAAAACTTTCCAACGCCTTCGCAATCACTGCTAACCAAGATGCAGCCAAATGATTATCATTAATTGAAGGTTTTAAATCAAAAATAACATTCAACACTCTAGCAAACTTTTCAACATCAATAATATTTGTCATTGATTTAAACAACCCTTCAAATGCTCTAAATGCAGACAGGACAAGATATTGATCCGAAGTCTTAGAAATTTCTAATAAGATATCACAAAGTGGTTCAATCTCTCCCACCGGCCATGAATTGGCCGACGTAATAGTGGTAATCAATTGTAAGCAATGAATAATCTGGGAATTTAATTCTTTATTAGTGTTTTTCTTCTTCTGGGTGGATGCATCTTGTAATAATTGGGATAATTTATTCAAAGCAACTTCAGCAGCTAATCCAGAAGCAACATGCACAGGCAGTGGTGATGCTGGTGGGTTGCATAAGATATTACTAACTGATTCCTGGGCTCTCTTTCTGACTTTTGGTCTTGGATCGAAGGATAATTCAACCAATCCCAAAAAAGCCCTTTTGGGGGAGATACTTCCACCAGCACTCCATTGTTTGTGGTCTTGGGCTAATAATAAGCTTTCTAATGCACCAATAGTGGACCTAATTAAGGGAGCTTCTGCGGAAGGATGAGTTAATGGATATGCCAACTTTGCTAAAATTTGATTAAAATTCTCTTTAAGTAAGGGTTTTGGGGTGAATGGAAACACAAGATCTAAGAAATATGCAGTGGTGGTAGCTAAAGTATTATCAATAATTGAATCTTCTTTAATACATTGATCTAATAATGATAAGAATGAAACAAAGTATGCAGTAGGAGTTTTATCATTATGTTGTTCTTCAATATTTTCTTCAACTGCTGATAAAATTATTGATAAATGTTTTTGATTGTCTAATTTTGAATTTATTTGTGATCTGATTTTAGATAATTTATCGTCTAAGATCATGGAGTCTAATGACATACCACCATCTGGATTATTATCTGTCATTATTGGATATGTCTATAGTTTGTCTTTTAACAGAAAGAGAGTATATGTTACATAAAGAGAGAATGAAAATTTAATTTTTTTTTTATTGGGAAGATGAGATGAGATCAGAGAGCTACCATATGCAAATATGCTACCACATGACGAGTATGCTACCAAATGTACTCTATCTATGCCTCTAAATCCAATTCATCCAATAATGAATCTATAATATCAATATCTCGTTCATATCGCCTAACAGCATTCTTATATAATCCAATATCATCAACCTCATTCAAATTCCTAAACCCCGGATCAAAACTCTCCACAAATTGAAACACGGCATGTTTCTTACCTAAATAATATCTTATATCATCAATTAATTCAATGGTATCAGTTTCTTGTCTTTCTTTAATCCTAGCTGCCGATTCTTGGACAAACTGGCTGAATTTGGTTCTTTCTTGTTTGGAATTGAATATCGGTTGGAGATTATATGCGATCGATTTCGTGATGTGATGTTCTAATTTATCACACCTCGTTTGCCATGAGATTCGAATTAGATCATATGCATCAGCTCCAAGTGTGGCTTTAAAGGATTGAAATTCTTCATAATTAAGGTCGGGGAATCTGGTGGTGATGGTGACTGCACACATGGTTTTCAATCTCTCTAAGAATAATTCATCAGCGGCAAATAGTAATTCTATACATAATTCCAATGGGATTTGTTTTACGTCATCATGATAGAGATATGAAAGGATCATTTCTGCGATTTCGTGATTGTCGGCACTGGTGCAGAGTTGAATGACCGGGATGTGATCGATTTGTAATTGTGGTCGATTGATGATCTCAAGTGTGTGGTCTTTGTAGGTTGGTATTTCTTCTTGGGAATATTGGAATATTTCTGATTTGAACATCGTGTCGAAATATTCTGATCGGGCAAGAATTGATCTATGGACGGGGTAGTATACTATTGATTCTGATTCGGAATCTAGGCATGCGATGATTATATCGGGAATTGAATCGGCTTCTAATAGGGCTGATTTGGATTCTGGTGATAAATACTCTTGACAATCTAAATCTTCAAGATCGATAGTGTTGAGATCCAATGGAATTGAGATTTTCTCTTTATATATTGTTTCTCTTAGAAACTGATCAAGCTCCCTTCTTGCGGTTTCAATAAATTTCACTGATAAATCATGTTTTAATTTTGATTTCTGTTTATCATCCCCCTTCACTCTCCTAATCTCCTCCACCCCTTCAACCAAATCCACCAACCCATACTTCCTCGCCAATTCAACCACCCCCTCTTGAATCTCCTCATCATCAATCGCCAAAGAATCCGTCCTAAGATAAATATAATCCCTGATGACTCTAAACGCCCCACAATCAACACTCTTCGGCATATTAACCACTGTCATCTCTTCCCACTCACCTAACAACTTCTCCCTCAACAATGGAACCCTCGCCGCCAATAAAAATCGATGTATACCCACCTTCTCACCTCCTCCAAACACCAACACTACATCCATCATCCCCCCACCTGCTTCCAATAATGAAGAAATATGCCCCGCAAAAGGCTGACTCACATCCACAGCCTTCGAAATCTCGAAACTCATCAATAGGTCCCGGATTTGGTCTGTTAGGGCTCCATAGACACATCTGGCGCCTTGGAAAGTGTCTCTGTCACAGACGGCACCTCGTTTGAGTAGGAGTTCGACGATATTGTAGTGGCCGCATAGGGAGGCTAGGATGAGGGGGGAGTAGTCGTATTCGTCCATTTGATTTATATTGAGGTTGGGGGTCAGGAGGAGGGAGTCGACTGATTCTATGTCGCCTGTTCGACATGCGTGGCAGATTTGGGCGAATGCTTGGGAGAGTTCGGGATCTTGATTGGTGCTAGTGGTATTGGTGGTGGTGGTGGATGAGGTGGTGGTGATTGAATGGGAGAGGGAAATGTACAGGGGTGAGGATTCTGGGAGTTCGGTTGAAGGGTGTTCTATTTGTCGTGAACTAGTTGGCATTGTTGTTGTTTAATTGGGATAGCATTAATCAGCACGGAGAAGTAATAGAAAGAGAGATAAGCAATTGAATTTATTGATTTGTCAGATGAGACACTATTTTAGAGCAAAGCGACACGACAAAAAAATACGACAGTTGGGTTGCAAGCTTGTAACGAAGAACAAGAAAGAGACGGGAAGCTGTTACTAAGTGTTATACTTAGCTAACAGTATACATTGTAAGATGTAATGTGTGTGTATATATGATACTATTAAGATTGGATATGTATCTAAATATCTATGTATGCATATTTATTCAACAGAATCTCCCTAATCTGTAATGTACGTTGTATGATGTATTAATTTGCAGCAATTGATAATTCACTCGTTCTTTGGTTCTTGACAAGTCCCTTGGTTCATCTAAAGATCTTTTGAATTAAAGTTAACACTTTTGATCTTAATACTCTTGATTGATTATTCTTTACTCTATTCATTAAATATTGTCTATATCTTTTGGTGAATGAAAGATCATGAATTTTAAGTAATAAATGTTTTCTACTTAATTTTGATCTAATTTGAATATTAGTTAGCAATATTGATAATCTTTTCCATCCTCTTCTTAACCCGGCATCTAATGAAACAGGTTTGGTGTTCATCGGAAAGTTCTAATATACATAATGATAAAGAAGAGAAAGAGAAGATGGCAAGAAAGTAAAGAGTAAATCGGGCTTAAAAGTACACGTATATTAGGATCTTAATATACTTCTATGATATGATTGAGATTTTGTATCATTATAAGAGCCTTTTGTGTTCCTTAGTTCAAGTGGATGGTATCTCTTGATGAGCATAACAAGAAAGAAATAGACAAGAGACAATTGACTCTAGTAAAATTTACTGCTCTATGTGCATTTTATATAGCAACAATATATACATAAGCAGATGGTGTATTAACGGGGTAGGGGATTGTTCCTTATCAGATGATGCATTGCCATGTAGCAAACATCTAAAGTATGTACATGTCATTATACTTATTATTCTAGAACAATAACCAAAGTTATAAAACTGTAATACTAATATAAAATTTCTTAGTAGTTCTAGATGAGTCATAATTCTTTTCTTGGGGAATAAGTTGTGGCGTTGTATATTGAATTGACACGTGAATCTCCATGTTGTATTTAGATTTTTTGAAATATGGGGTAATTAATCTATAATATTATTTTTTCTGTGTAACGCATAGAACATTCACTAAAAAAATGTATGGAAAAGAAAGAAAGAAAAAAGAAATCTGTAACACAATGAAAAAATAAAATATTTTTTGGTGATTCATTTTTATGAAAATTTTTCATTTCTCTTCTTCTTCATCTTCTTCAACTTCTTTGATGTTACTTCTAATTATTATGCCTCTCAGTCATCTTTCTTTTCTTCTTCTTCTTCTTCTTCTTCTGTCTCTCTGCTGCGTCTTATTTGCAATTACTTTGTATTAATCATTGCTTCCTCACTCACCCTACAAAAGGACTAATTTTGTGTAACTATTTGCACCGGCAAAAATAATGACAGTTGCATCAACCCACACCATAATAATAGTAGGAGCAGGTTTAATAGGCCCTCGTCATGCTAAACACGTTCAACTCAACAAAAAAACTCACCTATTTGCAATCATCGACCCCCAACCCCAAACAAAACGTACCGCCGTCAAATTGGGCACCAGTTATTTCCCCACAATATCACACCTCATCAGCTATTGTGATCGCTATAATCTACCATATCCTGATGGAGCAATCGTATGTACTCCAAATCATACCCATGTTACAATCGGATTAGAATTGGCAAGCTATGGTATTCATTTATTAGTTGAGAAGCCGATTGCTATGAATACAACCGAAGCGAAATTATTACAAGAATATACCACTTCCCAAAATATAAAAGTCTTAGTAGGACATCATCGAAGATTTAATCCCTATATTGTCGCCACCAAACGAAATCTCTCCAAATGTGGGAAAATAATCGCCATTCAAGGTACTTGGACCCTTCTGAAACCCGATCAATACTTCATCGATTCTCCATGGAGAACAACTGCTGAATCAGGTGGTGTTGTTGCGATTAATTTAGTTCATGATATCGATTTATTACAATATTTATTCGGACCCATATTCAGGATCTATGCCGAACCGTTATCAAAACAACGTTTGGATCATGATGCTGATGAAGGTTGTGTCCTAACTATAAACTTCCACTCTGGAATCATGGGTACATTTATTTGTTCCGACAATGTGGCCTCTCCGATCAATTTCGAAGCTGGAACGGGGGAGAATCCGACTATACCAAAACATGAAAATTTATGTGGGGTTTATCGTATCTTTGGTACTAAAGGAACGTTGTCTATGCCAGATATGACTTTGTATCATCAGAAGAATAGTCCAAGTTGGACTAAGAGTGTGAATGAAGAGGTGGTTAAGGTTGATTGTGGAGTGATGCCGTTTGATTTACAATTGAATCATTTTGTGGATGTGATTGAAGGAAAGGAGGATCCGAAATGTTGTATTGAGGATGGAATTTCTGCTTTGCTTTGTATTAAAGCGGTTATGAAATCAATGGAAATTGGGATGCCGGTGGAAGTTGAAAGTACTTGAATTGGAATTGGTTGGGATTGGTTTGGTTCTTAATAGTTTATTTATTTTATATATATTTGCATATATGTTTTCTAGTTTGTTTTCTATGGAATAAAATGGTTTGCATTCATTAATTGATTGAATAGTCTCTTTAGCAAGAGTGGTTTCATCTCCCTTATTGAAAATGAGAATAATTTGTTGGGAAAACATTATCTCTCTTTCAAAAACATATGTTATCTCTATAAACGAAGCAAGACCACGGAGGACCTATAGGCATCCTTTCGAGAGTTTTTCATTTTCTCACCAAACTTTGAAAGGGTGTAACACTGGAATGCCCGGCCATTTGCAAGATCAATGCATACTTACTAAAGAGACAGATCATTATGATGTCTTCCCATTGACTACATATGGCAAATCTTATAAATTGAATATGAAAGTTTTGCGTGATATCAAAATGCAATAAACCACCGAATTAAGTATGAAAACCTGTGAGTATAAATTTGCTTAAAAATATTGCAAAATTCACTTGACAAAATAAAATAAAATAAAGGAAAGTAAAAGCAAACAAAAAGGCTTCCTATAACATTACAGTCATACATACTACCTCAATATACATACTATTTCACCCTAGGTATCCATTTTTATAACATTCAATTGGTTCTTAATTTTTGCAGCCAAAAAATCCAATAAGACTGATCACATGAATGTCACATGACGCAACTCCTGCATACAGGACTCAACCACTAATATTTCAAAGAATAGTAATGTTAGAAAAAATTTCAGTCAACCATGTAAATTCGATATCAAGGAAGACTCCATAACTACTACAACACATAATTGGTCATGTCCAAATTCGTCATTCCTACTGCATTAAAGGAATTAAGATTCCATTTATCCCAAACTGGAGAAGCTTCAATTCCATTACGTAATTTCTTAACCAAGAATTATTCTAGTATAAAACAACAACTGAATAATCAATTACCAGTATTAATTAGAGAAAGTTATGGGATTCCACCTAGTTTAACTGCTAGATTTGAGAAGGGGAGGGAAGTCAAGAATAGCTTGGAAGGATTGGACGAAGCTGGGGTTGCTAAAGCTGTTCAAGATATTTTGAAGGGATAAGTAGGTCGTAGTACCGGGTCTCTTGGGGGGTTGGTTAGAGAGAGAAAAAGAAAGATAGAGAGTAGAGCGGACAGTTGGTGTGGTTTGTACATTATATTTATATTTGCATGTTGTTTTTCTATAAATTATATATAAAAGAATTAATACACGAAGTGTTATATTAATAGGTATATAGATGGCTATATATAAGTGTTATGGGAGAGAGTTGGATCAAAGTTTGTAATTACCAATTTGATAAATACCCCAAGCTAAACTATTTGCTTCAGCATTATACAATTCCTTAATTGATTCACCTGATTTGTTAGCAACTCCACTTGCAACCACAATAGGTACGAAATGTTCTAAAGTAGGATGAGCTTGTTTTAATAAACTACTCTTCTTCAAATCCAATAATCCATTCAATAAACGATCACCACTTTTGGTTAAAGTATTATTTAATAATTGATTAAATGGTTTAACATATGGCATAACTTTGCCAGGCATTTGAAAACTTGTACCTAAGTCATATAAATTATGTACGCTCATACCTGAACAAATAATCATCCCACTTAAATACCTTTGTTTCTCTTCATCCCATACTAATTCATTCCTAAATTTACTCAACACTTCACCTAATTTGAAGTGTTTCTCAAAATCTCCATCTGATGAAGTTAAACTAACTTGAATCACCGCAGTATCAGGTAAATCCAACGCCCCCTTCTCTTCAGGTTGTTTCGTTTGGGTAGTATAATCACTAAAAGCAACTTTAAAAGGCACCCAAACTCCATGATCAATACCACGATCAGAAATCCTAGTATCAAATCCACCAGATTTTAATTCTTTTTGGATCTCATTGGCAATAGTTAAGGAACCAAAAGAATGAAATTCTTCTTGATACATATATTTAGGAAATCCATAAAAATCATAAATCAACTTATTCTCTCCCCGGGGTTGATAATTGATTTCAATTAAATTCGTGCCTTGAGATTGCCAATGAGCACTCACAACGATAATATAATCTGGTTTGAGTTGGGATTTGATTTTGGTACCGATTTTTTTGATGGTTTTGTATGCTCCTGCGTTTCCGAATTGATCTTCTGGATACATGAATGATGGAGCTCCATGACTGAAGAAATAGGTGGGGAAAGGGTGGGTGTTTTTAATAAATTTGGTTGCTGCTGTCATTGTTTTGGAAGTAGTATCTGGAGTTGAGTTTGTGGTGTTGAAGAAATAGTAGTAATAGATTATTGATACTAATATAGGAAGGATATATATGAGTCTCATATGACTGTACACTTATGAGAGTTATATATATTAGTTAGCCAAAGTTGATATGTAACATTTTAGTAAAAATTTTGCAAATTAATTTGATAGTGACCGGATAAACCTGCAGTGCAAAATGATAATAACCGTTATTATGTAAGATGACAAATATGATTGTAATTGTTGTTCGGATATGAGACTTTGGTCGTGTACAATTGTTAAATTAGAAGTGAAAAATTTTTACTAAGAGAATGGTGAATACAAAATGAGAAGTATTTTAAAATTATATATTTGTTTTATTATAAATAGACTAAGGATTTTCAAACAGTAATAACCTATTAGTTAGAAACAAACATAATTACGAGAATCTCGTATGCTTAAGCTTAATATATCCATTTAAAAAGTTACATGGGCTCATTTAAATTACAGGTGCGAACAGCTTAGAAGTCAAAGTGACCGTAAATATACTTTTAGACTTGTTTTATTTAAATCATTTATCATATTAAATTTATTAATTTCAAACATTATAATTATATTGTGTTACAAAGATGTCAGCTGAAAAGGGTTTAGAAATCAAAGGTTGAGAAGTTAAAAACTCAAGCAAGACCTCTTGCATCTGAATTGGACATTATGAATTTTGTCACCAAAAAGTTCTGTAAGTATTTAGACGAATTAAGAGATTTAAAACAACTTACTTCAAGCTCCAATATGATTGCCAGAAAATGGAAGGAATTATTTTCAAAATTAGATGAAAGGCTAACGAATTTGGTAGAAGCAATGATCTTAGTCGGAGAAAACGAATTTGATACTGATAATTCTGAACTTCCAGCAGTTCAAAGCATAATTTTTAAGGGTTATGATTTGAAGGTGTTCTTCGTTTACTGTTAGTGAGTTCACTGATTTTATTTATGCGAATGTGGGTCTGGTACACCACGTCTTTATATGCGATATAAAACATTCTAATTTAGTTAGACATGATCGATACCAGAATGTGTTATATTGCGTATAAAGAGGTGGTGTACCAGACCCTTCTTGGCATTTGGATAGCCCATTAACATGAGTATAAGAAAGGTAGCGATGTCAAGTACACCGTCAAAGAAATCGTCAAAGACAGCGGAGGAAAAGTTGAATTCGCTACACAAATCAAATGCATGTAAAAGGAATGGCTCGAAAATAGTTAATAACGTCGTTAGTCTTCCTACACAATTAAGCCATCAGCAAGTAGCACAGAGAAAGTCGCAAGTAGTCCATTGGGGGAATCAGAGAGCAAAGGACTGTCTGGTGCCAACAATGGGTTACTTACTAGTTTTTCGTCTGTGCTACGGTCTGGTGCAAACAATTCCAATACACAAAAGAATAAAGCAATTAAAAGTTGGCAAAAACCATTGGAAAGAATATTCTGAACGCTAATTTTGATCTTGAGAAGTACAATCGGAAAAGTCTAGGTACAGATCTACTTACTTATGATCCAGGTACAAATTGTCAGTTGTGTTAGCAACCCTAGATTATTAAATGAACTTAAAGAACACTAATGCTGAGATTCACACTGCCGATGCAACTGCACCAAATTCTAGAAAATATGGTGATTTGAAGATACAAATAAACTGTGCCAATGCGATTTTAAATATATATGAAATTGCCTGTAGAAACACCTAACCCGTTTCTCTAACTCTGAAAATAAATGTAGCCCTGGTAGCCAGCTCTCAAAGTCTAAAAAAAAACGAAAAACGAGACAAAAGTACGTATCGAACAACCGGAAATAATACAATCAACTTGATATCTGTTGGAAAACATACCTAGATACGTCGACTTACCATATCAACTTCAAAAGTTGTAAAATAAAATATGTAGTGATGTTTAATATACGCTTGAATTAGAGATTTTGAAGAAAATTTGTATGGGACAATTTTTCGCTTCCGTACGATTTCGTGTGGTATGCGATTTGGTGATCGCGTACTTTAATAATTTGCAACAGAAGAAGATAACCAATAAAAGTCATCACCACTTTTCACTGACAATCTAAAATGATTTGATGATTTCATTTCAAATGGTTTAAATAAGATATATAATCAACCAGTTTTCAATTTGAATATTGAAATAATAAAATGGAGATGTCTATTGGAAATAAAACTGGTTACTAATTACTTTCCTTTTAGTTGAGAGGCAAGTGAAGTGTGAAGTGTGGCTGTAAAATGAGTTAAACTATAAGAGAATGTTTAAAGAACCTTAATGGAATATCACAGATATCACTAATAAACATATTAAGTATTCTATGGTAATTCTACAAATTTAAATATTATAGGATGGTTAATTTCAGGGGTTATTCTGTTTTATCCCAGTCTCAATTGGCTTGCAAGTCATACTGCAAATTTAAAATATCTGGTTGCAAAAAAAAAAGAGTCCATTTTGTACAAAAAGTAGGAATTGAAAGAATGATTGTTCTATGACGTCAATTAGTACTTTATAATCGATCAATGAATAAATGAGACATCTTTTGATGCAAGTTGATGTATTGCGTGTCATTATCGAAGGTTGGTTAAGAGTCATGAGAATACGAGAATTATTGGCCGATCAATTTGTTTTATGATGCTTTTATTTATGAGAATGTATTTTACTTCCTATGCTTATACTAATGCCATACCAAATAGAACTACTACAATGGTGCTAACTGATACTTGGTGGGTAGATGAGATATCTAATACTTTCCCTGTTTGTGTAATACTTGATGGCTAAAGAACAATCGAACAACAACAATACACGGTTTCATCTGGAATTCGGTTCTATATGCAGTCTGGTTTGTTAATTTTATTTTTTTAAGGAAAGTTAAATTGTTTAAGGAGGATTAATGATGATCATTTTATGGTTGTGATTTCACTTTTCAAGTTTCTGAATTAATTCCCCAGCACCAAATTATAGCGGTATCTTCCTATACCCATTATATCAATTCAAAGGAACAATTAACACATAATGGGATTATTTACTAGAAGAGTATGTTTTCTTTACAATTTATTAAGTTGGCTAAGCTTTTAGCCCAGGGTTGGAATTTCAAGTGTTTACTAACTGAATCATATAGCAACGAAAGCAAGATACTTATCAGGGGTTTAGCAAATACGCAAGCGATATAAACCAATACAACCAAACACAGCTACAACATCAACAACAGTATGCACCCCCAGATCAGTCTGCCCAATATAATGCAGGTAAGGCAGCTGCCATAGCAGCTTTACGAATGCATAGTCTGCCAGTACCGCCACAAATACAACAACCAAAACGACAGACTCCAAGAAATACAACTGCAACCCAACGGCAACAACGTCAAAGATTACTGCAAGCACCGAGATCAAGCTCATTTACAGGCAATAGGGCCAATTCACTCCAACAATATGTATATAACCCCACGGCATCATATACACCGGGAAGTGCAACTATTCCAAATGCAAGAAGATATAGCAGTTTAACAAACTATTCACCCCAACCCCATGTATCCCCGAATTATCAATCAATTGAAGATATGATGATGCACGAGGAGTCAGATTTAGGATTAGAACAACAAGAAGAAGAAGAAGAAGATTTAACAATCATAAGCACCTCAACTCGAAAAATCGTCGATGCCCAAGGTCGTACCCAATCAATCACAACAAAGACTATAAAAATGCTACCTGATGGATCCAACATTATCGAAACCACAACCAAGAACATTTCAAGAACTAATTCAAGATCAAACTCAATGGCATCGGGAAGTAACAGGGTGAATTCTATAACTTTACTGCCTAATTTACAAAAAATAGATGAACATTTAAGTGATTTCGATTATGATTATCAAGTTGATTCGCATCATTTAGATGATCCAGATATGAAATTAAGATTGAATTTGGGAGATAATACCAATCAAATCAATCCCAAAGAAATAAAACCATTAGATGGAGAATTGAAACCACCAATTGACGAAAATAACAATAACAGATTGGGATCTATTGGAAGTAGTGGGTCAAAACCACTTCGATCAATCTTAAAAAATTCTCGAGCAAGTTTAGACAATCTAACCCATTCACCACCCTTACAACCTAAAGCATCCGCGCCTATGACCTCATCATCCCCGCCATCATCCATAAAATTCAATGATCATGTCCAGACCATCTCCATCCCAGCTTCTCAACATAAACCCAAACCACAACAATCCCATAAACCTCATCCAACGCCTGCTCCAGCACCACAACCCATACCAGAAGTGGATATGTATGCAGCAGCAATGCAGGCGGCATATAAGAAAGTCTACGGCGATCGCCAAGAAGCAATACCAGTATCAATATCAACTCCGGGTCAATCAGAACCGAAAACTGAGGAAATAGCGAAGAAGTATGCGGTGGATGGTATTCATCGAGAAGGGGAGATTGAGGATCGGAAGTATCGGGGACATCATAAAGGATTTACAGTTCATTCTATGCGAGACCCAGGAGTGAAACAGAAGAGTCGGAAGGAAAGAGTGAAGGAAGAGAAGAAGTTGGCGAAGGAACGGGAGGCAGAGGAGAAGAGGTTGACGAAGGAACGGGAGGTAGAGGAGAAGAGATTGACGAAGGAACGGGAGGTAGAGGAGAAGAGATTGATGAAGGAAAGAGAAGCGGAGGAGAAGAAGAGGGAGAAGGAAAGAATGGAGGAGGAGAAGAATAAGCAGAAGAAAGATGGAAGACGTTTTGGGTTGAAGTTGTTGCCGAAGTTTATTCACAGGCACGACAAAGAAGAAAGTGGACATGAACAACAGAATGACGACGGACGTATTCCACAACTGCAAGAAACGTCACCTGTAACTCAGAATGATATATCAAGTTATGAAAGAGATGGAATCCCACTTGAGACAGTGGCTACCCTCGATCCCTGGAAATCTGGAGAAACGCCACCAATTGAAGAATTTCACCGTACGCCTTCTCCGGTGATTAAACGAGAAGTACCTGCTGCTCTTCGTCAACGTCCAGAAATATCACATAGGTTAGGAACACCAGAAAAATCACAAGAGGGGATGATATCTGCTGCTTCCGAGGAAATGGAACCGGAAATGTCGCCACAAGTGGAGGAACTTCCAACTGAGAGTGAGGTAACATCATCACCTGAAGGAGCTTTCCCATCCAAAACGACAGTGAAAGAAGAAGTGGCGACATCGGAAGAGGTAGTCAAACCAGCACCAATTGAGAGAGCTCAAGCTGAAGAACCAAACCAGGAAATTTCTTATCCAATCGAATCAGAAAACGCAAAAGATATACCAGAAGAAGTTCATGAAATATCACCACCCCAAGCACCAGTAGAAACTACCGAAAAAGTGATCCAGCCAGACACAAACCCCAACGAATTATCACAACCACTTCCCATAGAGGATAATCTTCCAGTCATAAACAACATACAACACAAGATTCCAGGAAATATCACACCAGTAGGCAGACCTGAATTGCAAGATATCGAAACTGAAATAGAAGAAGAAGAAACGGGGATGAGTAGTCCAGAAATGTCTTCTTCTCAATATAACGAGGAGGCAACATCTCAATATGATGACGAACAGGAGGAGGAGAAGGTAGCAGTAGCTAATAGCGGCGAAAAGGAGTCGACATCCGAGCATCATGAAGATGAGGAAGTGGTGGGATCCAGAAAAGAAGTAGAAGAAGATGTTGGTGATGAGATGATATCGGTTCATACTGAGGATGTGATGGATGTTGATCGGGATGAGAAAGAGATTGATGTGGATCGGGATGAGAAAGAGATTGATGTGGATGAAGATGCGCCGGTCGGAAATGATAGGGATATAGTGGATGAGAGTCGTGGTGGTGGTGATGATCAGATAGGGAATGATGACGATCAGATAGGGAATGATGTGGGTATTGTGGGTGAGATCCAAGGTGGCAATATTGCCGATGTGGTGCCTCATGAAGAAGAAGATAAAGCTGCGCTTGTGGAGGATGAAATCCACGTGGGTGAAGTAGGGATGAAGAATGTCGAGTTAGAAAATATCAACAATTCTGATAAAGACACGAAGGATATTGGTTTAGAAAATATCGAAACTACCGGTCTAGTCAGTAAGAATATTGATTTGGAAAATAATGGTAATGTTGAAATTGACAAGAGTAAAGAAGGCGTTCATGTCGATCTCCAAAAACAAGTCCAACTGGCATTTTTTGGTCCCAAAGAACAACATGGACTGTCAAACCCATCTACTGCACCTCAAGGGATCATGGAACCACCAGTTAATGATGGCGATACGATTCGAGTAGCGGTAAAAAGACCGCAATCCCAGCTTGTCGAAGAGAAACCAGCTCAATCAGATCCAGCTACTAGTGGTGGATATACCCAAGCAGGTGATGAAGATCATATTGAATCCGATTCACGATCGACGGAAAATTCCTTAGTTGTCCCCATTCATGGACAAAATTCTACTGATGATACTGATCATGAAGAAGTGGTGGCAATTAAGAAATCATCAAAGAAGAAAGAAGGGAAGAAGAAATTTAAACAACGGATATTTAAATATTTTGTAAATTCATATGATAACAATCGCTAGTTAGAGAGATAGGGATATAATTATTTTTAATAATGGATAATAACAACAATAGTGACAATGGGTGCGCTTTTATTGCGAAGTATCAGTATTATTATCGTAGTGAGAGATTACGAATTCGAAGGGTTTTGCTTTACTTCTATATTCTGCAGTATATGAGGAAATTGTTGACTCATATTGGAGTTTGAGGGATTGCAAATATGTTTGTAATTCTTCTAATTCTTCTAATTCATTATCATTCTCATCCTTCTCCTCATGGTCTTCTTCTTCTTGTTGTTTATCAATAGCTCGTTGTTGCAGTCTTTGTAAAAGAGTTGGGTGTATTTTTCTTGTTTGAATTTCATGAATTGGATGCGGAAATGAGTCCAATGTGGAACTACTAATATCTTCATCCTCGTCTTCTTCTGGTTCAGTATCATTCCGAATTGAATCAATATCTAATTGTAAACTACTAAATGAATTGGTTCTAAATATAACTGATTTAAATTTTCTTAATAATAATGGTTGTTTTGAATTTGAAGTTTTTAGAATTGATTTTGGTTGTGATTGAGGTGGTGGTTCCTGTTGGAGTCGTTGCGATTGCAGTATTATTGGTAATGTTTTAGATTTGGTAATAGTTGGGAATATAATTTCAAACATAATCAATTGTTGTTGTAATACTTATGATAATTATCTTAAAGATGCAAAATTAAAATTAAAATTTGGCAGCCAAAAAATTTAATTGTTTACTGAAGATTGAATATATAGAACATACTGATTAACTATAATGTGACTGGGATTCCAGTTAACTATAAATATATATATATACTACAAATCAGGTATGCAGGAGCATCGGGTGCACCAAGAGTGGGAAAATGATAGACCTATGTCTGTTGACATTCACTTAAATGTATGGTCACCACAATGGTTGTTATCTCTCAGTTACTAAGGAGAGGTAGTCAATAAAGGAATACAATATACATATTCCATGATATATAGAAATAATGCTATTAATAGAAACAAGGTCGCTCCATACCTCTATCTTTTTCTATTAATAATTACTTTCCCTTCACATACAGAATGAATTCACTAACAAATTAATTCAATTCGCAACCATTAAAGAAGATTTTCAATTATATCCTCATTCTTACTATTTAATACACTTCATATTATTTTGACAAGGTTAAATATGTTTCTAATGGTGTATTCTCTCTCTCTTTTAGTAAGGTACTGTTCATGTTCAGTTTATAACTTTGGATTATCTTGAGGATGTGAGTACTCTCTTTAAGTAAACACTTTCATACTTTTTCTTTTTGCAATTAATAATTTAATATTTTTTTCTGATGATTCAATTGAATGATTCAAAACTACAAATCAATTTATTAACATCTAACCGAAGTACAAGAGAGAGAGAAGGAGAGTTAAGTCAAAGGTAAAATGTCATTTGATATTAATTGGAATAAATTAATTGAAGATGATTCAATTAATAAAGCAATTCAATTATTTTTAGATAAGCAATTTCAAAAAATTAAATTACCAAATTATATATCAAATTTATCAGTAACTGATTTTCATTTAGGTGATATACCACCAGATTTAACTATAAGACATATAGGAGATCCATTTGATGAGTTTTATACTGAAGAACAGGAACTACCAACACCTCCTATTCCACCACAACAGCAGCAACAGCAACAACCACCACAACCCACAGACGAAGACGACCACTGCTCATATAATGAAGATGAAGATAACGAGGAAGATAATGTCGATGATGATGATTATGTGAATGGATTAGCATCAATTACAGAACGTATGGGTATATTCAACTTCAATCAACCATTAACATCCACAGCCATGCCAACCACCACCCCAAGTAAACAATCATCAACAACTGCAACATCATCAGCTACTCCCAATTCCACAAACAATCGATCACGAGATTCATTATCAATGTTACATCCTCCATTAGGAGTAAATACTATAATTGGAATTGGGGCACCAACGACAAAAACCGGTTCAGATACCCCAACCACAATCCTAAACCAAAACTACCGACTTCCATCACTTCCCAAAATTACATCAAAACGGAAATCCCTTCAAGATGAGAATGATATTCAATTAATCGTGGAAATAAACTATAAAGGAAATCTACATATAAATCTAATAGTGAATCTATTAGTAAATTATCCTTCACCAAATTTCATATCCTTGCCAATAAAACTTCATATCACCGATATAGTAATCCATTCAATTGCTACTATTGCATATTTGAAAAAATCAATCTATTTGAGTTTTCTTTGTGATATAACTGATGAAAGTTCAGATTATTTCAGCCATCAACCAATTCCAAAGAGTACACCCTTATCGAATGTGAATTCAGGCGGGAATTTCGTGGATTATTATAGTGGTGGTGGTGCGGCAGGCGGTGCGGGAGGTGATTCTATTAAGGAGAGGATAGATATTATTAAGAAGATCAGAATTGAGAGTGAGATTGGTGAGGTTGAGAATAATGTATTAAGAAATGTTGGAAAAGTGGAGAAGTTCTTGATTGAACAATTGAGGAATTTGATTAGGGATGAGATTGCTTGGCCTAGTTGGATTTGTATTGATTTGAATGAAGAGGAGGAAGAACTGCTGGATGAAGAGGGGGAAGGCAACGAAGAAGACGATAGTGAAGAGGAAGGGGATACTAGTGGTAGTAGTGAGGATTCTGAAACTTTGAATAATAGTGAATCTACCTAGACCTGCCCTTTTCTTCTCTTCTTTATAGGATTGTATATATAATATAATAATTAATATGAAATGGGTACTTATTTAGTATCTATTTCAACTGACCTTCTTCAGAGTCATTTATCTCTTCATGTCGCATTGCATCCAAATTTCTTGAAGAGCCTCTAGGATATATTCACCATCAGCTATACCTTGTTCATAATCTTCCGAGTCAAGAATCAAGTTAATCTTGGTAATGATGGCCCGTCGTCTTGCCGCTCTCGTAATACCGGTACGATTTTGTTGTGACCATGAGACATTGGGCATACGAGCCCTAAACATGGCAATTATTTCCTGTTTAGTAAAGTAGGTAACATCTCCAACATGGATTCTTGCTGGTGACATATTGAGTTGATTCACTTAATGAGTTAGCATATAATTAGGATGAAAGTGTTTTATCAAGCTAATAGAGTAATTTACTAGTTCTTCTAAGTATTTATACGTTAACCGCGAGGAGATATCTACAAACAGCAACAATGTACACACCATTATCAAGCATCAATGAGGGGAATAGTTGTCATTTATTGTTTCAATACACGTATACACTCCTTATCCCCTATCTATCTATTTCTACTTCTAATTGACAAAGACATTGCTAATTTGCAACCAAATTTTCATAATTCTGCTATACCATTATTGTTTAGAAATGGAAGCACGCAAACAACGAATTCTGTTGGTGGTGATTCTATTAAACATATACTTCGCTGTACAGAGAGGCGATACAATCCATTTGCTTGTTTATTTTGTTGTCATTTAGAGAAAGGAATCTTTATTTGTAGGTAAATAAGAACAAATTAAACACACATATTTAATACTATAATAACAGACACTAAGGGATATTCAATTGGCGGTTAAACTGCTGCTGTGTGTAATAAGCTTTACACTACCATGGCAATTACTTACTTATTTCTAGAACATTCCCAATTAGAAAGTTGTTTATAATATTATACGAGAATTGACTCTTAAATTATTGTTTTACAGACAGGGGTTCTTCCTCCTCCCCCTTAGAATAGAATATGTTAATGCTCTTTTGGAAAAGCAACTACAACCTACAATGTATACATACATTAGAGTATGTAAATTGAATAATTAATTCAAGAAAAGAAATTGGATGAGTGGGTTTATAAGGTTTTTTTTTTTGCAGCCAAAGTTTACCGATTCATACAAACAAATCAATTCCTCAAATGTAAACAATTTTTTTTCATCATCTCATCTCCAGCCATTCCACGTAATCAATACCTACCCACCCATCAACCACCCACTCAACAAATGTCCACGTCCCTCAAAGAACTAATTGGTCAATTCCAATTTCAAAGAATCCTTAAATCAGATTCTCAAACGAAAACAATCCATCTCCTAGGCACAATCAACAACTCCCCCGCCATAATCTCCCTCGAAAAATCACCCTTCCCCACCACTTCCACCAATTCCACCACCCCCTTTGACAACCTCATAGATGACCTCCTCCTAATCAACACCAATGACATCTATTATTGGTCATCCACCACCCTCATCCAATCTCTCCCCAATAACCCAGCCGCAAAATTAAACCTAATCTATCCAGCCACCGAAACACATATCGAAAAATATTCCACCCAAAAACTTCACTATATAAAAGAAACAAAATCAATGTATGATCAATTCGTAAAACCCTACATTGAGACTATGAAAGGAGATAGACTAAAATGGGTATATAATATCTTATTCCACAATGCGGAGCTGGAATCGGTCATATATCACAACAAAGACCCCTTGCTTGGGTTTGTCTTATTACCGGATATGAAATGGGATAATGTCAATTTGGACACCCTCTACCTCTGTGCAATTGTGAATCGAACTGATATTTCCTCAATTAGGGACCTAGATGAAACTCATATCGAGTTCTTAATTGGGATCCAAAGGATGATTAAGAAGGTCGTGAGGGAGAAATATGAGATGTCGGGGGATCAGGTGAGGGTGTTTGTGCATTACCAACCTAGTTATTATCATTTTCATATCCATGTGGTCAATATCCATCATCCGGGTTTGGGAGATGGGATTGCAATAGGAAAAGCGATATTAATGGATGATTTGATTGAGAATTTGAAATTGAATGGGAAGTTTTATAGAGAGAGAACCATTGGGTATGTCATTGGTGAGAATCATGGACTTTGGAAAGAACAAGGGTTTAGAAATGCTCATTACAACAATGAAGAGGAGGATTACTAAAAAGATATCTGTTTATGTATTATATATGTATTTATGGGTTAATAGTTAAATTCACTACTGTTTGATTTTACGGCCATTTTAGCCATTCTCATCATTTTCTTCTTTGGATCTTCCTTCTTTACTTTCCTACTCTCAGTAATTGCCCCCATTGATTTCCCCAATTTTTTGGGGGTCTCTCTTAATCCAAAACTTTTAGCCAAATGACCTAAGTGTAACAACTTAACATTGAAAAACGTTCTTTCGGAAGATAAATGAGTAGCATACGCTCTAATATGTGACGTAAACGCCTGCACCGCCTTCTCATGCATTGATGTCGATTCTAATAACCATCTCTCGATATCCAAATGGAACGTAGTAGCATGAATATCCCATTTCCCCGTCTTTCTCTTCGGATCATCCTTCTGCTTCTTCTCACTCCCATCTTCCCCCTCTTTTTCCTCGGCAAATCCTTGAGCTAAGATCTTTTCATAATTCAACACCTTCAAATTACCTTCTTTCGGATGTACAACCCTCAATTTCCCATCCACATACCCTTCCTCCACTCCGGGTAATAAAAACAAAGTCGCCTCCCCCAGTTGTCCCAATCTTGCCGAACGACCAATTCTATGCAAATGATCATCAACACTAAATGGTGGGTCATATTCAATCACTCGGGAAATATTGGGTAAATCCAACCCTCTAGATGCCACATCTGTACAGAATAAGATCTGATGGGATGAGGAATCTTTGGTGAAGGATTGAAGGGTGGTTGTACGGAGTTGTTGAGAAAGGGATCCATGGAGTTTATAAATTGTCGTGGAGGGGGATAATAATGGTGCGGTTATGATTGTTGATTCTTCAACTGGGTCAGAGTCGTCGTCGGCATCGTTATCGGAATCGATTGGGACGAGGACGGTGGTGATTTCGCCAGTTTCTTGATTTTTGATTTTTTTGAACCGGGATCCAGATCTCGTAAACACGTCGAAATGGAAATTCACCGAATCTGAACATGAAAAAAACACAATTGTTCTCGAAGAACTAGTTGGAGTTGATTTGGTGATGTTCTTTAATATGGAAGCAAGAGTGACCAATCTTAATTTTGGCGGCACCACCACCACATTTTGCATCAATTGATCAGGAGCGGTAGTTTCATCCCGTTCATCAAATTCAATCACATGTGACGTATCAACAGTGATCATCTCCGGATTATCCAATAAAATACTTCCCAATTTCTTGACATTATTCTGAATAGTCGCCGAACACAACACATTAATCCTCTTCTTAGGTAATGTCGGCCATTTATTCCCACTCACCCTAATCTTAGACCCCTGGGATATCTTATCCGTAATCTCGGTAATCGTCTGCTCGAAACCCAATTCCATCAATTTATCACCCTCATCTAAAACCAAATATCTAACCTCACCTAAATCCAACGTCTTGGTATTCTCAAAATGATCAGCCAATCTCCCAGGAGTCCCCACTAAAATATTCACCCCTTTTCTTAATCTCGCCTTTTCCGATTTTTTCTTCTCACCACCAATCACAATCCCAGGCACGATTTTCACATAGGTTCGACTCAAGGTTTCACAAACGCCATGAATCTGGGTTGCTAATTCACGAGTCGGTGCTAAGATGATGGCGAATACACCACTGGTACGTTCGATCTCGGGGGATTGGGTCATGAGGGCGTGATAGATGGGAAGGAGGAATGAAAGGGTCTTACCGGATCCGGTTTGGGCTTTGACGAATAGATCGGAGGATTGGGACATGAGGCGGGGGATGACTAATCGTTGGATCTTTGTTGGGGTTTTGAATCGAAGGTTGGATGTTAAGTGATGAGTTAACTTTTCGTTCAATCCGAGTCCTTCGAAGGTTGTTGCATCTAATAATGGAGCATTGGATGGGGTGGAAGTAGCGGTGCCATCATCGGTGGTGGTGGTTGGGGTAAGGGTTGAACTGGGTTCGTTGGAGGTGAATAATGATGAAACGTATGAATTATCCTTTCCGCCATGTTCTCCCTTTGTTTCGGAGAATTTAACTCTTTTGGACAGTGGACCAAGATGTGGTACCTGTGGAGAACGTTTAGTTTGACTATCTGATTGTTTTTGTCTTCTTATTTGTTCGATTCGGGATTTATCTATATGAATGTTATTAACTCCAGAAGGTTCAATTATTTTCTTGGGAGTTCTTCCTTGAAGTGCTAATTGAAGTTTACGACGATCTTTCCATTTTCCACCAGTGACTTTTGAATTTGCTTTGGAGGAAGATGTTGAAGCTGATGAGACTGATGTGTCTGGAGTAGCGAAATTAAGCAAAAGCCCGTCGTCGTCGTCCATCTTTGATATTTACTTCTTTGATTGAAGAGGAAGAAATAGTGTTAAAAGTATTTTTGAAAACTAAGAGAAGTATTTTTTCTTAGTGCATCAGATATTTGATATGAGCCGCACGATGCCCACTATCAAAAGAGATGAGTTTATGTACTAACTAGGTAAATGCTATTATGTTATTACTATACAGTTGTTTATATACCAATTAAATCTTGAATATAATCATCAAACTTCGTTTCTGTTGTCAATTCAATTCCATCCGCACCATTAATCAACTCCTTTTTCAATTCCTTAGTCACCCCATCTTCATCATTCTTCCATACCAAATTATCCCAATTCTCTTCGTCAAACTTCTTAACATGTCTAAGTGATTCTCCCAATGAATGAGAAAACCCATCATTATTACCAATCTTAGCCGCAGTTTGTAAAATCTGGACATTTGCCGGTTTGGCATTCTCTTGTCCTGAAGCTGCGGCAGCAGCAGCCGCCGCTTCTTGTTTCCTCTGTAATTGCGCATTATTATCAATGGCATCTATATATTGAAACGAGGTTCTTAATTGAGCAGTACTATCTATTGGAATAAGCACGATTTTTCTTTGGTTGTCATCATTGACTATTTTTGCTGCATAACATCCACCATCTGATTTATCCAACACACCTTGGATTCCTTGTTCTCCAATCTCATTGCCCCATTCTTCTACTTTGTTAACATCGAAGAATTTAGAAGTGTCCAAAGGGACTTTTATTTCAAGATATTGGGATTGGGGTTTTATCGAGGCATGATAGGAACCTTGTTGTAATGTTCGAGTTTTGGGTCTGCCGGGAAATTGTAAAACGTGTAAGGAATTTTTCTGTCTGCTGGGGACGGTGTTTAGGAATAATGGTATGGATTCTATAACTGGATCATCATCCCCTTCTTCTTGTGATTCTTGGGTAGTGGATTCTTCATCTTCTTCTTTGATGACAGCTGTTGATGGTTGATATCTCAGTAAAACTTCTTCAGATTCGGATCTCATATCCTCATCGTCTTCTACAAATAACAGATTCCCACTAGTCATAGTTTGATATTAGATCTAATATATATAGCCTGTTGGTATGTGTTCTATGACTTTGGGTATAACTTGTGGATGCTACCTAAATTTTTCATCATCACAATTATTTACGAGGGGAAGGGAAATCATTTGTCACGTGATTACTTGTACCGGAATTTACTCATTTTGAAAATTCTATTTCTATAGTAGGTTTGATCACTTCATCACTTCTTCTTCATCATCACCATCATTCAATACGATAGAGCAAAGCAAACATGGCAGAGACATTCGACATAACAACGACATATCTTAAGTTTCTAGAAGAAGACAAAGACATGACAATGCCAATAGCGGCAATTGAATCATTAGTATCAATGTTAAGAATTCAAAAACCATCAACATCATCAGAATTAATTAATTTAGTATCCAAGAATATTGATACTTTGAAAAACTCAATCCCTAATAATATCTCCTTGTCAGCTGGTTGTGATTTATTCATGAGATTTGTATTAAGAAATACAAATTTATATTCTGATTGGGAAAGTTTTAGTAAAAACTTGGTTGAAAATGGAGAATTATTTGTTCAAAGAGCAAAAGAATCAAGAGATAAACTGGCTGAATTTGGTGTATCATTTATAAAAGATGATGATACTATTTTGGTCCATTCTTATTCTCGTGTTGTTTATAATTTATTATTAAAAGCTAAAAAGGAACAACATACAAGATTTAAAGTATTAGTCACCGAATCTAGACCAACTGGCAGTGGATATTTTATGGCCAAGAGATTAAGAGAAGCTGATATTCCAGTAGATGTGATTGTGGATAATGCTGTCGGATACGTGATTCATAAAGTTGATAAAATCTTAGTTGGAGCTGAAGGGGTGGCTGAAAGTGGTGGGATAATAAATCATATTGGTTCTTATCAAATAGGTTGTTTGGCTAAAGTGAATAATAAACCATTCTATGTGGTTACTGAATCACATAAATTCGTGAGATTGTTCCCATTAGCACCTGATGATTTACCTAACAAGATGAATCATCTTATTGCTAGAGCTAATGACGATTCTGAAGCTAGTACTACCGGTGAAGAAGATAATCAGTTCTTGGATACCCATTTCGTTGATTTTACTCCTCATACCTATATCACAGCATTGATTACTGATTTAGGGGTATTGACTCCTTCTGCAGTCAGTGAAGAATTGATCAAAATCTGGTATGATTAAACGAATCTACATAGATATAACTCCTTTTAATACATAATACAAATCATCAAGATCAAAATAATCAGTACCAACCAACTTTTTAACTTCTATACATTTTATTCCCCTTTGAGCCAAGAAATTTATGTCAACTTCAAGTTTAGGTTCATTCATGAATACTAAATGAGTGATATATTTATCCCAATCTAGATCATCAACCATTGCATCTTTTTTAGAACTATCTTGTGAATATATAGCCAGCTGTACAATCACTCTAACGAAATCAACCGCCTTCATCCCAAAAGTTTCTCTATCAAGACATCCATTCAACAACAAGATTCTTTTCTTCTTTTGTGTTGCACTATCCATTGCAATGGCTCTTCCAATCCCTCTGAGAATAATTACGGGAACAATACTAGTCATAAGTGATCCAATTGAATATATCAAAGTTTCAGTACTACTTATTGTCGAAACCACTTTTGCATGAGCAATAGGACATATTTCTTCTCCATATGGAGAAATATAAAATATTCGTTTAATAGGTGATAATAAAGGTTCGATATTTTCTGATTTATTAAAATGCAATTGAGATTTCTTTAATTCAGGATGAGTATATTGAGGGACATTACCCGATTCTTCCGCATCATCATCATCACTAGAAGCGTAAGATTCTATATGTTTGGCTTGCTCCATTGCGACTTCATTTATGGGGATATCCAACGAGAACCCTCCGTCTATTGAAGGAGTACCGAAATAGCTTGTGCGTCGCATATGATCTGTGGGTGTTGAAGGACGAGTATGAGCAATTGGTGGAGGATAACTGGAATCAACCGCCTTATTTCTAGGGTGATGAGTTTCTGAAGGATGAGAAATTTGGGATTGTCCCGTTATGATTAATCCATTCTCAAGTAATGCACTTATATGATAGGTGAAGTTTGTATTTATACAAGGTAATACTTCAGTTTGTGAATTTATTTCCGTCAATCTACAAAATAATTCAATTGCTGAATCAAGTGATCCAATAAATAATCTTGCACCCGTTAAAAACAAATTACCAACATTTGCCAATTCATATCGAAATTGTTTCTTTGATGAACCATATTTTGATCTTTTCAATAATTCAACATGTAAATGAACAAAGAATGCCCGGAATATTTCTCGAGTAGCAGGATTAATACTTGTCCATAATTCATGGGATCCATCTACTATATCATACCATTGATTCTTAGCTACTTGTGGATTCGACGAAAGTCTAAAACTTAATAATTTCCGTAATGATTCTTGATGATCAGGGATTAATCGAGTTAAGCGAGATCTGATATCTCCAATAGCTGGACCGCCTATAAAACGAATGATCTCGGAAGTAGAACCACCATTATCCGAGATTGGAAGAATATAACTTACATTGGATGATAATTTGTTGAATAATGGAACAAGCTCATTGGTGGCTGTACCTCCACTTATAATTGTAATTTTCCCATTTGTGGACATAGTAAGTAGAATCTTATGAATGGGAGACAGAGAATGTGGTTGTAATTGATATTGCGTTGCAATTTCAGACTGTACAGTGGCTGGTGAATTTGGGAACACATTACGTCACGAGACTAAAAATAGATCTAATCACATGATACAGATCACATGACCACTCACCTGCATATAACTCGGCTAAAAAGCAGTCACTTTTTGATGAGTATTTCCGAGCACGATGAGCGTGTAAATGTCAGTACAGAAAATCTACACGTTGATGTCTTCTCCTACGATGTGATCACGTGAACAAGTTTGAAATCTTTTTTTTTTTTGGCTTTGGCTCTACCAACTATAAAAATTTTTCACTTTCATCCAATTTTGAAAAACCCTTTCAAAAGTCTTTCTCTTCCCTTTTCTACCAAGAACACATTTCAATTCACAAACACAATGGCTGATCAAGAAGTTTTAGTTTTAAGAGGTACCTTAGAAGGTCACAACGGTTGGGTTACTTCCCTTGCCACCACCCCAGCTCACCCAGATTTATTATTATCTGGTTCTAGAGATAAAACTTTAATCACCTGGAAATTAACTGGTGGTGAAGACAACCAATATGGTGTCCCAAAGAGATCTTTCAAGGGTCACTCCCACATTGTCCAAGATGTTACCATCTCTGCTGATGGTGCTTACGCTTTATCTGCTTCTTGGGATAAGACTTTAAGATTATGGGATTTAGAAACCGGTAAGACCACTCAAAGATTCGTTGGTCACACTGGTGATGTTTTATCCGTTTCTATTGCTAAGAACTTGAGACAAATTGTTTCTTCTTCTCGTGATAAGACTGTTAAGGTCTGGAACACCATTGGTGAATGTATGGCCACTTTAACCGGTCACAATGATTGGGTTTCTGCTGTCAGAATCTCCCCATCTGACAACTCCTCCACCGTTATCTCCGCTTCTTGGGATAAGACTGTTAAGGTATGTTTTATTTTACTTCCAACCAAATTGATATTGGCTTCTCCTTTTTTCAGGTGATGATTTTTATATATATTTGCTACTTCAGAGGAGGCTCGCCAGCTTTCAATGAGACATTATATTTATCACCAAGATCTCTGATATGAAAGAAAGAGAAGAGACAAGAGTCAATCGAATGATATTGAAATTATCTTTTTTTACTAACATTTTATCTTCTTTAGTCCTGGGACTTAACTGACTACTCCGTCAACGCTGATTTCATCGGTCACACCGGTTACATTTCATGTATCACCTTATCCCCAGATGGATCATTATGTGCTTCCGCTGGTAAGGATGGTGTTATCATCTTATGGGACTTAAACTCAAACAAGACCCTTTACACCTTAGATGCCAAGGCTGAAGTCCATGCTTTAGCTTTCTCTCCAAACAGATACTGGTTAGCTGCTGCTACTACTTCTGGTATTAAGATCTTCAAATTACAAGAAAGATCTTTATTAGATGAATTAAAACCAGAATTCGCCATTGGTGCTAACGCTAAGGACCCAGAAGCTATCTCTTTAGCTTGGTCTGCTGATGGTCAAAACTTATTCGCTGGTTACACTGATAACGTCATCAGAGTCTGGCAAGTTATGACTCCATCTGCTTAAACAAAACACAGAAATAAAGGTATAGTTTTTTATTCTTAGTTATGTTTTTTTTATTAGGTGGATTTATTAATGCATTATTGTATTTTAGTTAAACATATTTATACAAACTCTAACTATTTAAAGAAGTAGACTTTACCACTTGCACTACCTCCAACAACCCAATTTTGAGTTGGATGCATAGTTGCAACCGCAGGGACAGCACCCACTTTTTCATTCAAATGAGCCAATATGTTTCCTTGTTGATCATAGATGTCCAAACCACGGTTCATGTTTGCAATCACAAACTTCTGCATACCATCTTGGGGATCTTGTTGCCATTTTGATTTCAAAATCGAAACCCAACGTCCTGTTTGACAATTATGTCTGATTTTATTAAATGGTTTCAAATTATCAGGAATAAGATCTTGTTCTTCTCCTCCTGCTGCCTTTCTCTTTCTTGATTGATGTGGGACATAATCTGATCCCCATTCAGTAATCACAGATAATCCAGTATCTTCCCCACCACTATAGTCAAACAAACAAATATTGTCATCATATCCATTACACACCAATCTATTCTCCCTATTCCAATCCACACAAGAAACCGAAAGTCTCGAAGAATAGCTTCCATACATATGTGGAGATTTCTGATGTTCATACTCCGACCAACTCGACTTTCCAATATTTCTAAGATCCCAAATCCTCAAACTACGATCCAAAGAAGCAGTAGCGATCTGAGTGGACATAGTGGGATTGATAGTAAACCCACCAATTTTCTTATCATGAAGACGCAATAAATCTTTCCTCTTAATTCCAACAAATGGCTCCCTGGTATCATATTGATAAAAGTGTCCTTCAAGTGTAGTCATATATATCACATTCGGATTCCCTTCCATACATTGGTTTATATCGGATACACCCAAGAAATAATTCGATGAGGATTCATATGGATCATTCAAATAGGCCAATTCAGTAGATTCCAATTTATGTAAATCCAAAGAACGGACACTTCCATCATATGAAGCTGTGTATATTTTCAGAGGGGCATAGGTTGGGGTTATGATCTTGGATATGTTTCTTCCATGAGGATGTAAGATTGTGATAGCTGGTTCGGGCTCTTCCTCATTTGTGGTGGAGTCGACGGCCCAGAGACCTACATTTCCCATAGTATCACCGGCGAGGATGAGTCTATTATCTTGGGATGGATGCATATGGATCGCTGTGATTCTGGAATGGGAGATTTTGATATCTAATGGATCATGCTTTTCATAGATATGTAACGAGTCGAATTCTTTACGTTTGGATTCAAGCGAAACGTTGGCCAGTTTTTCACTATTTCTAATAACTTCATAAAAATCCCCAGCTGAGAATTTATCACCTAATGATTGAATCAATTCAAGGGTTCGTTTAGCATTGTCCATGTCTTCATCTTCTACTTCCTTTTTCACCCCATTGGAACTTACGGAACCAATTACTTTTTCTTCATTCACTAATTCACCCAGCTTTTTATCAGTTACCAAATCCATCAATTTAAATTCCCCAAACAATTTCGTTCTCTTCAATCGTTCAATCTCCCTCTTCTTCCGTTCTTTAGCCTCTTCCTCATCTCTAATCCTGGCATATTCCTCCGGATTCTCCGATTCGGTCTTTATACCCGCCAATCTTCTCGATCTACGAGTTGGCTCAGCACTGCTTTCTTTTTTGACTCTAGTTTCGGTTTTACGCTTTTTAGATGACGCGGGTTTGGTTGTCTTTTTGGTCTTGGTGGTGGATGGACTTGCTTCACGAGCAATGGAGGAAGAGATGGCGTCAAGACTGAGTTGTTGGAGAAGTTGTTTGTTACGTTGGATATTCTCCTGTCTTTGTCTTTCGAATTCGGATAGTACCATGTTGTGTTTGTTGAAGAAGTAGGGGTTGGTTATCTGATGAAAAATGACCATCCAGAAATAAAATTAAAAAATGATTACGCGTCTCTTTGAAATGGTCACGTGACAACCAGTGATGATGCCTATAACGTTCGAGTTTGATTCGGAACTTCAACTACCACTTTAAATAGTTGGTAATGTAAATAGAAGTACGTAGAATAGTCTACTATTATATTTTACTAATAATTTTAGACTAATGTTTGTAAATTTCTGCCAGTATGAAAGAAAATTACTATTGAAGGTTTCAATATTATAAATATTTATCCAACTAACTAATCATGTTTCTCCAGGAATGCCCTTAACACATCAGCACAGAGATATAGACTCCCACAAACAACCACCGGCCTCGAATCACCTCTTTTATTTCTATACTCCTTCTGCACATATTCCAACGCCTCTACAACACCATCTTCAACTTCAACAACATCCTCACATATCCCACGAGCCACATCCGCAACTTTCTTCGTCAGTTCCAGTTTGATCCAGGGCATATTATCGGGCTGGGAGAAAGAAGTGGTTATGACCGTATCCTGTCTAGAAGCAATTTGTTTAAGCAATTTCTCGACTGATTTACCTTTGGTTATCGCAATTACGAATATGATATTTTTGTTGTCGGGATATGTCTCATTCAAGAATTTCTTGAGTTCAATGGCGGCACTTTCATTATGGGCTCCGTCTATGAGTATATCTGCCAATGTTGGATGATGGACCGTTTGCAATCTTCCTGGCCATTTTGTTTCCCGGATGCCGTGGATTATGTTTTCTTTGGAGATGATAGTGGGGAGATGCTTGGATTGTTGGATCGAGTTTAGGATCAGTAAGGCGAGTGAAAGGTTGTGAAGTTGGTATGATCCCTTGAGGGGACTATATTGGATTAATTCTTTTGCTTGTGCCGTGGGGTTGATAATGGTTACATTACTTCCAACTTCGTTCCCAACTGTCCGTATAGTATTCAATACTTCTTGTTCATTCAGTCCATCAACAAAACAAGGAATGCCTGTCTTCATAATCCCAGCTTTCTCTCTTGCAATCTGACTCAATGTCGATCCTAATAACAGTTCATGATCCATTCCAATCTTAGTTATACCACACGCAATCACCCCACCACTACTACTACCATCATACGGCATTAACACATTAGTAGCATCCAATCTCCCACCCACACCAACTTCAATCAACGCAATATCAACCTTCTCAATCTCAAATATCTTATACGCAGCCACCGTCAAGATTTCAAATTCAGTACATCTTAATCCTAATTCTTTATCTATTCCCATAACTTCATTCATCACTTTTTGAAATTTGGACATAGGATAGGTCCGATTATTGATCAGTATGCAATCATTATATGATATCATGTGTGGTGAAGTGAATTTCCCGGTTTGAATCATGGATGAGGTTAGGATGGATGAAAGATACGCGAGGACTGATCCTTTGCCATTCGTACCTGATACATGAATGGATTTGTAGGTGGAGTGGTGAGGGTTGGAGAGGTGTTTGAGGAGTTGGGTGACTCTGCTTAGACCGAGATCAATTGGCATTGTGATTGAGTTCTGAATCGTGGTCTTTCTTGGCTTGGGGAGAAGTTGTGGATGGTCAGTGAAAAAAAAAATGGGGGCAACAAGATTGCGGGACCTTAAGGCATTTGTTTATGAACAGGAGGAAGGACAGGCAACAATTATAGAAACAAATCAAGAAAACATGTCACTCGAAGATAAAGCAGATAACTTCATTCAATCACGTCTAGATGCACTCTATGCCATCGACAGCAATATTGTCTCACTTTTGGACAATCTTTCCCTGGTATTTGAAACCTATCATACTTCACCGACATCAGTTAAAACTCAATTCCCAGAACAAGTAGAAACCATATATGAGACACTAAGTAAGATCGCCATTGATTTACGTAAGGAAGTGAAGATAATGGATGATAATATTGGAGTATATGACAAGAATGCCGATGGTGTGATGATTTTACCCATAAGTGTTGATCAAAAGAATACTCAACTTGGTTATAAACGATTGAATGAAGAAGTTAAAGAATTAGATAAGTTGTTGGAGAAGGGTATGCCTCCTCATGAACATCCACTTGATGATAACATAGAACTTCAACAGAAGGAGGAAGAACGTGTTGTGCCGCATGAGGATATAGAGATGGGTATTCCAGAAGAATTACAAACACAAGAATTATCAGTACAACAACCAGAGATAGGAACAAGTGATGATGATAATAATGTCATTGATAAATTAAACACACCCGAAGATGATAGTAATGTAATTGATAAACTAAAATCAAGAGATGAAGATGACGACAATGATGATGCCCTATTTGAAGAAGTATAATTAGACCCAATACATAAATATATATACACTATAATACTACACACATTATATCTCTTCTAAATAGCCTTGTTGGATCAATCGTTCAACATCAGACTTCCTCACATAGAACTGAGAATCTTTAATCAAATTAAAACACCCATACTCAGTCTGAACCTCTCCACCATCCTTAAGCACCCTAACATCGATGAATATATTCGTTGGAGGTTCTAAATCTCCGGAAAGATCGATATCAGGAAAGTTTGATTTATAATCCACTAATAAATCTTGATAATTCTTAAGGAAATCTTGTTCTGCATGACTTAGATTATCCAATGCCACTTTTGTAGTATAGTTATTATAAATACTGTCAGAATACGGTATATTCTGTGTCTTACTATTACCGCCACCACTAGTGCTAGTTCCTGCAGCGGTGCCCGTCGTTGCATTACTCTCATCTGATTCAGATATAGGATCAATATTCAACCAAGTAAATTCAACCAATTTATCAGCTCTTAATTTCTCATATGCCAATAAACATCTTTTATTCCGCCTCATAGATAAATGAGTTACGAATTCTTGACATTGACTAATCTTCTCATCTTCTTCAGTTAATTCTTCTGAATTTTCTTCTTGTTTTAGTTGATGAAGTTCTGCCAAATATTGAGCATCTTTATTTAATTCGTTGGTTTCTTTGATTATAAGATTGATTAAATTGGATTGATATAATGGGATTTCTGATAAGTTGGCTGATCTTTTGGCATCTAGTATAAGCTTATTAGCAGTGTCTCCATACATTATTGCTTTGGTTATATACGCGTCTTTGATTAGTGTGGTTGATCTGTTGTTGTTGTTGTTACTTTGATTCAAGTTTGCACTTGAAATTTTTTTAAGTATGGGATCACGTGACAATATGGAAATCACACCTCCCCAGACCATGGACACATTCCATTCACATTTGCAAAATTACTTTCAGAGGAAAAGGGGAAGGTACATATAGTCCTATTGAGATTCAGTTCCCTTCATCATAACTTCTGCTAAGATTTTTTAGCGTAAGGCTTCATGAAAAGGCCTAGGTTCTTGCATTGTAGAAGTGGAGTTTCATTAAAAAGCGCGTTCATTTCATTAATATATATACTATGTCTATATCTATCTATACCTTCTTTCTATAATATGCCTAATTATCAAAGCTAAAGGAACATCGGATTCATTCAAATCCAATGCCAAAAATCCACAATTCCATTCCCTACTCAATTTCTGACCCATCTCCACCAATTTAGGCGAAGCAAGAGGATGGTCCACCTTGGTACATACGATCCAAATAGGAGGTGGCCCTATTGTCACATCCTTCTCATTAAAATTCTCATTCTCTTGTTTCCATATACTCTTTAATGCGACTTTAAAATCATACACATCTTTTTCTTTCCCCTTTATCCACCCTGCTTTATATTCCAAATATGACTTCCATGCATCCTCCAACCCCTCCAATATCGGCTTTAACAAACTAAACGAATGCCGGCTATCCAATCCCGTATCATCATCACCTGGCGCTATGATATCCTCGCCATATTTCGGAGGACAATATGTCGGCACAGCATCATAAAATAGAATATATCCATCCACATCCCCATTCATCTCACTAGCACCACTAGCTACAAGTAATGGACATGTCAGTACTGGTTTTCTCGGGAAATGAGTGGCTAGATTATGGAGATATTCGGGTCCAAGATCAACATGAATCGATTGTTCTAAGAATGGAACGGTAGAATGGGGATTATATGCTGGTGTATCGATAATTTCGACCGCTATGGGAGATACCTTCCCGCTGTGCTTGTCGGCCCTATAATATGGATTCTTTGGAATTGATAGCATGGTTGGAAATGAGATGGGCTCGGAATTATATTTCTTCAGTCCGAGGAGGATTTTGGTGGAGATGTCTGAAGGTTGATAGGTGAATAAGATGGGAGTCACTCTAGTGGTGGGATAATATGTATCTGGGATTCTATTAGTAGCAATGTTTGTGACAAGTGTTGTTTTCCCTGTTTTGGCCCCTCCTAGAAATGCTATTCGAATTGGATGGGTGTCATTTATAGGTGATGATGAAGTTGTCCGGTTTGTGAGCTTTTTGATTGGTTGTTTTTTGGGCCAGATACTATGTTTAGTGCTCATAGTGTGTCTTCCTTAACACAAGCAATTAGTAGGTATTGTCTGTAAGTAAGTTGTATCTCTTGTTGAAGGGTTGATGGGTTTGACATAAATAGAAGCGCAAATCTGATGAAAGCGAAAGTTCCAAGAAAAAAAAGAAATCAAAGTTTATTTTTTTTTTGGAACTCAATCTTGACAGATTTAATTGTAATTGACAGGTTCAGTATAATTACTATCAATATTATTGTTCCTTTTAAATTGATATTAGCGGTATTCAAGAATATTAGAATACAATGACTTGATAATCTACAATAATTAGTTTCATTTTAGTTGACTGTATGAATCACAACATACCCTAGAATTTTATTCAAATTGGGTGCAAAAACATCCAAAAAATCAAAGTAGTCAAATATGGTACTAAAACATAAAGCTAACACAATTGGTAAGTTCTTTTGTAATATTCTATTCAACTAATATTTTGAGATATCTAGCCATTGCATTTTGATGTATTTATAGAAAGAAGCTTTGACAGAGAAGTTAAAACCATTAGGATATTACTTACAATAGCCGCATCATATGCGGCATAATTAATTAATGTTTATTTATTCGCACGTGAAAAATAATAATAATAAATAAGAATCAGACGAGTCTTAAAAAAAAAATTTTAATTAAAAGAAATTTGAACAAACACAATTTTTTTTTTTTATCAGATTTGAGTACAGAGGGTACCCCTTTTTTCAAACAACACGTATCTTCTATTACTCTCTATCTCTACGTAGTATATACATATTATATATACAGAGAAAAAGACACTATTCTTATATGATAGTATAGCTTACAACCAATAGAACTAATCCATTCATTTGTTTATAATTTACTGCGCATTCTCCCCCTCCTTTGAGTATCCCTCCCACGACATCTCCCCACTGCAGTGCTACTACTACCGCTATTACTTTCAATATGACATTTGTCCATTCCACTTATATGGAAGGAGATTACTCAACAATATCCAATAATTCAACTACTTCTGGTTCTTTCACTTCTTCTTTAGCCGCTTATTGTTTTATAAATAATCATGAACTTCATTGCATACCAATAATTTCAGACAATATCAATACCACCACCATCAATATAGAACGAGATGAAAATGATTTAACTCCAAACCTATCTCATTTCAAAAACAAGAATCTTCTTTATAGTCTTAATAACCCATCAGCATCAGATGTTGAACCAGATTCCTATTCTGCTAAACTTGATTCCAGTAATAACAACCACCTATCATCACCGTCGACGGCTTCGTCAATAAGTGCGGCTCATAGTGGAGATATAAATTCAACAGTCAGATCAGCTAGTCCTTCTCCTTCACCCAGCCCGTCTCCTATTCCACTGGAATCACATTCATCAAATGCCTTATATCTTCCAAAACATACAGTTAATTTATCCGAGAATTTAACCAATGGATTCCAAGAATTAAAGGAACTTTTAATTCAAGTATTTCCAAATTGGTCAAACAAGGACGAGATTTCAATTAGTCAGTTAACCGGAGGAATTACCAATATGTTATTATCTTGTAAATATTTCAATTCAAGAGTATTGATTAGAGTATATGGACATGGAACAAATTTGATTATTGATAGAAATCGAGAATTTGTTTCTCATCTTATGTTGAATTCAATCGATTTGGCTCCCCCTGTTTATGCTAGATTTAAAAATGGGATGATTTATGGATATCTTGATGGAAGATCATTACAACCACAAGAATTAACTCAACAAAATATATATCCTTTAATTGCACAACAATTGGGGAATTTACATTGTCGATTGAAATTTGAATTGATTGATTCTGCAGTTTCGAAGATTAGATCATTGAAATTTACCAGATCAAATAGTAGTACAACTAAAAAGAGTAACAATAGCAGAAAGAAGAAATATATCTCAAATGTTTGGGAATTATTAGATACTTGGACAGATATCATCCCAACTACAAATCCAAACATAATTCAATCTTTCCAAACCCATCTCCCGAATATCGCAGTCACCCCTGATAATTTCCGCCAAGTAATCAAAGACGAAATCCAATGGGTTAAACATTATCTTGAAGATAAGGTCGAATCTCCAATAGTAGCATCTCATTGTGATTTACTTTCAGGTAACGTAATCATCCCCGACGAATCCCAACACCCACTTCCAGGAATAACTGGCCCCAGCCCGAACCTACCTCCCATTTCTGAAAACCCCATCAAATTCATTGATTATGAATATATGCTTCCTGCTCCACGTGCATTCGATATCGCGAACCACCTTGCGGAATGGCAAGGGTTTGAATGTGATAGATCCCGGATCCCGGATCCTAGTATGACAAACCCAACAATTGTAAATTGGGTTAAGGCATATCTTAATGATATGAATGCTAGTGAAGAACAAGTTAAACAATTAATAGAAGAAATTAGAATGTATTATGGAATGCCAGGATTTTATTGGGGGATTTGGGCGGTTATTCAAAGTGAATTGTCAACTATTGATTTCGATTATGCTGAATATTCCGTTATGAGATTACAAGAATATTGGGATTGGAAATTGAAAGTTACAAACTAGAGAGAGATTCGTTAGGTTTTTTTTTATATAGAAAATCATCAATTATTATTTATAACAATATTTGCATGATAATTAATATATATATGCACCACTTATCTTCTCAAATCTACAATTGTTGTATGTTGGGTCTTTGCAGCTACCAAAATAACCCAACTATTCCCCTTTGCATGTTCTTTAACCAACGTATTCAAAATATTCATCGCAAAACTCTTGGGGAAATTATTTGTCGAATAAACCACTTTTCTCACCCATTCATCCTGTTGATGAATAGAAGTTATACTTATCATATCCAAGATCTCATCTCTCGCATCTATACTTATAACCGGCGCCCCTGCTATTGATTTCAAACATTGTGAACTAGCAATCTGGGCATCATTCTCCACTTCCCATTTCTGACTCTTATTCACCGCTTTCCGACCTCTTGGAGCATCATTGGGCACGACAATCACTTTTTGCGAAATATCCATCGAGAATATTGGTGATAAATCCTCCAATGGGGCAGAAGTACCTGCTGTAGCAGTATGGGTATCAATATTCAAATCTTCGGTCTTGCTACTACTATCGATATCTAAATCACCACCATGATGTTCTTCAAGTTCATTCTGGATATATGTCACCAATTCTTCATAATCAACATCTGATTCTCGACCAGATATCATATTTCGAACTTTAATAGGTTTGAATTGTGATTTTTTCCGACTTCTCCCTGCCTGAGTTGTTGAAGGAGATTGTTTGATAATCACCACGAGTGTAACTCCATCAATATATGCCTGATGGGAAATTTCATCTTGGGAACGGCCATAGAACATATCTGATTTTATATTATGTGACCATAACATCCGTAATATTTCATATCCTCCTTGGGTAATATATGATTCTTGAGTCGAGGTGACCAACACGTCCATTCTACTTCCATGCCATTTTAATAAATTGGATGAACCAGGATGTTGTTGTTGTTTTTGTTGTTTCCGGGTCATGAGTGTCTTCATCAAGATCATCATTAATGTCGTCGTTAATGAAAATCCGACAGCATGTGGAGTGGTTGATTTGTTGGAAGTCATGATGAGGTCTTTGTTTGAGAATGAGGCAATTAGACCATCATATCTCCCTCCAGTTGCTATTCTTGTAAATCGTCTTGATTTGTCAACTTTGAATACTGCCAGGAATAATATCCCATGGGAATAGTATTTACTATTATAATTACTTAATGGATTGAATAATATCAGAGTCTTGATATCTAATTTCGATAATATTGAAAACATATCCCGAAGATGAATAAATGCTCGTTCTACTTTTACCAAATATGGAGAATCAATCATTAATTTTTGTAATTTTTGTCTGGCTTTTTCTAATTCACAAGTGAAATTAAAACTATCAATCAAATCAGTAATAACAGTATGTGGAACCTTAAAATCCTCTCTTAAATACCGTTTAATCTCTTCGGTACTTTTATCTATCCCTAATTGTGACAACACCCCAAAAATATCACTCTTTTTCTTCTCATCAATCCCAATATTCCCAAATGCAAATGAAATCACCGCATCCAAAATATCATAATGATTAATCACAATAATCGCCGTCAGATTCTTCGAATGGAAACATGGAAACAATTGCATGATTTCATCAACAACTTTCAAACATTCTGCATCTTGCGCTAATCTTTCCGATTTGCTATGTCCCACAATATCAAAATTCACAGCACTGTAGCGATCAGGTATACCCGTTCCACGGACATTTGGTCTATATACGAAATCATGTCTGAATATCTTGGGGATTGTGACTTGTGTATGACTCAAGAATCTCGCAGTTGGTAATACAAGATCATATGGGAGTGTAAGCACCGACCCACTCCTATCTAAGATTTCATAAACTAATTCTCGTGATTGGGATGGGACTTTGGGTAGGATGATATTAGTATTAAAATTCTCAACTGCACCATGATTCTGAAATATTCTAAATAATTCTTGGATCAATTTCGAAAACAATAAATAATCACTAGTTGATTCAATCCGATTAGCTTGAGATTTGGTCGTCAGTGAATCAAACATAAGATCTTTTGCTAACAGATATGGCTGATTAAACAAAGTTTCCCTCACTTGTTGTTGCCATGGAGATGCTGGATCCGCCAAAGATTTCAATGCTTCTTTAATAACCTGATCCTGATGTTCAACGGGTAGCCAACCCGTTTGTAATAATTGATTGGCCCCTGGACGGACTTTGGGATCATGATCTAATAATAATTTAATGATTTTCTTTTCGGTTTTGAATTTTGGGTTTTTGGAGAAATTCAGCGGGAATTCAATGGTTTTTAATCGGAGATCATTCAATATCCTTACTCGTTCCATTCCGGTTGATAATGGATAACACATCTCAAAGAAAATTATACCTAAGGAATACATATCGACTTTTTCATCATATGAACCAGTGGCAACTTCATTGGCAGTATAGAAAAATGTTCCTACAAGCGTGGATAAATCTTTCGTTGGTGATGCAACTGATGGAGTGGTTGCAACTTGATTATTGGTGGATACAACTGATGAAAATTGGGAATTTTTGGCTAAACCAAAATCTCCAACTTTTACATTATTAACCCTATCAATGAAAATATTGATGGGCTTTAGATCTCGATGAATAAATCCTTCTCGATGGATATATGAAACAGCTTCCAATAATTGTCTGAATAACCTCCAATATTCATTAGGATTTCCCGGAAGTCCTTGTTCAATAAGATTTAATAATGTTTTATTTTCACAAAATTCCATCTGGATATAAAGTATTGATTTTGGCAGGTCTCGTTTAATAATTCCAGAACCACGTTGTGTTGGCATGCGTTTGGATACAGTCAGAGCTGTCGAAGACGTATAATCATCATCTGTTGTTTCCGCATTTGATTCTGCATCAGTTGAATTTGCAAACACAAACGGATCATCACCATCTTCATCACTTTCATCCTCATCATCAAATTCAATTCTAGGATCAAATGAATTGGAAATATAATCAACCTGGAATGAATTATCCATACTTGGCAAAAACGAAGACGATCTACCCAACTTCGTCTCAAAACTATCCGAAAACCCTTCCTCTCCATCCCCACTTTCATCTCCACTACTCTCTTCCTCTTCAGAATCCACAGCAGACGCACTTGTCATAGTATCCTCAATCTCCTCCACCCAAGTCCCATAATATCTCACAATATACTGATGATTCAATCTCGCCAATGACAACACCTCACTCAATAATGAATCCAATTTATCAGCCCGATGTTTAATTTTCTTAATAGCATAAAAAGTCCCCTCCATCCTGCTTCGGGCTTTTACAACTTCTCCAAAACCCCCTTTTCCCAATTTTCCAACCTCTTCGAAATCACGTTCATATCGACCCATATTTCTCCTCAGATGAGACGAGAAGATCGACCCCAGGTTTTCGCCAAGGTATTGGTTTTGGTTTGAAAGACGACGACGGGAGAGGTTTGACATGGTGGGTGAGAATGTGTGTCGACGATCGGGTGGTAGTGGTGTTGGTGAGGATGAAGATGCTCTGTCGATACGTAATTGACTATTGTCCTTAATATGAACATGTTTGATAGCAGGACTGCCCTTGGAGGTGGTGGTGGGTGGTTGATTTGGTTGGGATTCCAGGGATACGATTTCTGATCCTTTGATTTTCTGGGATGCACTTGATGTAGATTGGAGTTTCATGATTACTGGGCCATCACGGAGGAATTTCACGGCATTTAGTTCGAGTGGAGTTGGTCGTTTGGAAATTTTGGGTTGTAACATCTTCGATAATAGGTCATAGACTAAATTGGCATATTCTTCTACTCCTGTGAATTCATTAGCTGAGAATTTGGTTAGAAATGAATCGGGGGTAGGATATGTAGTTTTAAGAATATCATATCCTAACATCACCCTAAGGAACAATACTCCCAAGTCCCAAATATCTGTTTTTTGATGATGTGAGTTATAATGTGGAGATTTCAATTCTGGAGCTATCCATGCTTCAGGCATAAAATGAGGTTCAAGTGGAGCACTTATATCACTATTAGGATACATATTAAGCATTTGTAATATTCTATATCCATATGAAGGATGACATAATTTCAATATCTTTTTGGGAAATGGATTAACATTCGAATTGATAGAATTGATACTCAGTTCCAGAGCATTTGCATTAACATCATGAGAAAATACCATGACTGTAAGGGGACATAATAATTTATGCACAAATCCAGCATTATGTAAGTATTCAAGAGCTGGTAATAATTGAATTAACCAAGTTCTAGCCAATGCCCAATTAATGAATTCAGCAGTTGGGAGAATTTCATATAATGAATCAGCTGCTAATGAAAACTCAGTTAATAATCTTATTTTCCAACAATCAGTTGATTTATCAATTTGGAATCCTACTAGTTTTAAGATATTTGAATCATTTATGCTCATTATTAATTGTAATTCTCGTTCTAAGTCTTGAATCTCTCGTTTCCCATTATCTGTTTGCCAATGTCTATTATTTAAATTAATGGCTGTGAGTAAATAAGATACTTCAATTCCTCTTGCTTTAAATTTCGCTGCCATTTCTTTTCCAAGGTATGGTTTAACAATATATTGATTCCCAACTGATGTCAATATTCCTCTTCTTTTATAACTAATGAATCCCAGTACTGCTTTGAACTTTATTGTAAATCTAGTATTGGGTACAATTGCTTCAATTGGATTTTCAAATACGAAATAATCATCTATTTGATCTGGAATCAAGTCATCAATACGAGTAATTTCAATATTATGTTCTCTGTCTTCATCTGAAAGCAGGTTCCCATCTTCTTCTTCATCTAAAAACTCGCCTTGAATCTTTTGGATCTGTTCATTTAATTCTTGATTCATTTTGGCTCTTTCTAATTCTTGTTCTTGTTTCTTGCGTTTTTCTTCTTGTTCCAATGCTTCTCTTTCATTCTTTAATCGAAGTTCACGTTCTTCTTCTAAAGATAGCACTTTTTCAGTAGTTGATTGGATTTCATCCAACATGAATTTCAATTCTGATATGATTGTAAAACAAACTTCTTCTTCTGGATATTCTTTAATCAATTGTTTAATTTTAGAATTTAATTGTGATAAATTAACTTTTAATAAATTTGAACTTGGATTAATTAATTTAATCAAAGGAGATGATAAAGGATAAGTTGGAGTAAATTCAATATCTAAAGTAATAGAAACTTCTGGTCTATCTGGATTCTCATTGGATGTTAATAATATTTGGAAATGAGGTGAAGGTTTCTTATTCCATACTAATCCACTTGGAGTAATATTGGTAAAGATATCTCCATAGATTGATTCAATACTACTAATTTCATCTTGCTGTCGATGTTCTAAATCCAGTGAGATTGATACTTCCTTCATCCCCTTTAGATTATACGATCAATATATATACAAGATGATACTACCAATATCAAACGTCAATTGGTTAAATAAAAATTTGGTTGTAAAAAAAAAGTTAAACGACAAACCCCCATAAAATTTAAATATTGCGACATCCGTGTCGCAATGTCGCAGTTATGACCATCGCTATTTAGCGTGAATGTAGTCAAACCTGTGACAATAACATGTAATATTTTTTTTTTCTTTTATTATTAAGCAATTGCTATCTGTGACGTTACCCGCACAACCCACCAAGGTAGAATACTTATAGAGATTTAAAAACTACATAGAAAACCTGATTCATAAGAATCGGAATTCATTTAAAATGATGAATGTTTAGCGATGTTGTATATAATGCGCAAATTTGCTAATGTTTAAATGTTAATTGCTAGACCGAGTTAATAAAGTAAGCTGTTCTTCAGTCACAGGACGAAGTGTGGACTTGCTATATCGTCGTCGGAACCATAGTTTTGTGATAAGTTGGAAGAAACGGTCGATTTTGAGATATACGTGATCAGGGTGGTGATGGTGACCAATAATAGCTGCTAGCGTGTAGTTCCAGTGGAATATTGCGTCCAAAGTTGACGAGTGATAGGCCAGTCTTGGTAAATATGTTGGAAATCGGGAGTTATGTTGTCAGTGTTGAGGCAAAGTAGACAGTGTTTTAAATGTTGGTTCGGATAGTGAGGTTGCTTGCGATTGAGCCAAGATGTGAACGATGTCCTAAATGTACACGGTGAAGTTCTTCTAGTTTACCGGGATATTGGTATTTCAAATCCTTTTGCTTTCGCCAATATCTTTGCCAGTCTTCTGGAAATAAGTGAAATTGATAACTGAGGCGAGGGTCAGCATCGATTTCATTTTTGTGAAGAATAATCTTGGTTGATATGGAAAGAAAATTGCAGTTAGTTAATTGTTCGTCATTAATGTCTTTGATTAAGAAATTGATTTTTTCTTCTGAGGGGATTTGAGTATGTGAGCAAGTTGATCGTCATTAACGGGTAATATGTTAGTTTGAGTTAATGGGTGAAGGGGGTATGTCAATTCAAACCAGGCAGATAGAATGGATTTTTCAGCTCTAGTGAAGCAATCATGATGTATTAAATATCCATGAAAGTCGCGGGCATGTTGTGTTTGTGTAGGGATGCGTAGTCCTAAGAGAACATCGTACCAGGGAATAATCTGGTGTAGTCCAGACAGCAGCAGAGCTAATTCTTCAGTTAAGATATCTTGAGTAGCTTGGTGAATTTTTATTCGCCATAATAATATGGTGGGTGAAGCTTCTTTGGTTGTGAGGACCTTGTAGATTAATGGGGCCTTTCTTCCTTTTAGTTGATGTGATAACTCAAGTAAGCCATAAACACCTAATTCAGGTCGGTTTGTTAGTGGGATACCATGAAATTTTCGATCAATTTTCTTTCTAAATGATTCCATAGCTTCTATCGGCATGGGGTCCTGTAATTCCCGGAAATATATTTTTTGAGAATATGTAAAGATTTAGTAATATTAATAATTATTAATTTCTTTTTGAAATAACATAAAAAAATAAAATATAAGCGATAATTATAAAAAGAAACGTAGCCGAGATCCGTTTGTCCCGTTCGATCTTGAACAATTAGAGAAAAAAATTAGATGAGTATACGAGATCATGAGATGAAAACTATTATTAGATAACGAAGCATTAAAAAATATTTGTTATTGGAAACTTATTAAAAAAACAATACGCCAGGTTTCATCCACTGTGGTAAAGGCTCGAGCGGAGCGAGATTTTGGGGGATGGACACACACACCCCGTTATCCCACGACAAATGCTTTGTGGGTTTCTTTGTTAGTTTTATACGAGTGTATGCAAATATTAATAAACATTGCTATCCATTCCCTGTTAAAAAAAAAGTGTGCTCGATTTGTAAGCTGGCGAGGTTCATGAACTGAATTAAAAATAGTTCTATTAGATGCCAACAAATCTATGAATGTAATTACTAATGATGAATAAGTGGCTAAAATAATGAAATTTTGCATAAAGTGACCTTAAAAATTTGCGCGAAAATAATCTGCGGCAAACGAACCCTGAAAATATTTTCTGAAAAAATAAAAATGTAATTAGATAAGATAAAATCATTCTTTTACATAAAACGGGGTGGCATGTTTTTTATACACGAGTCTCATTTCCATTCAATCATAGAATTACTTAAGTTCGCCTGAATTGGACAACCGAAGTGCCCCCCTAGATCTTTTTTTTTTCAGAGACGAACTTTAGTCTCCGTTGTTATGAGTGTCAAATTACTTGCAGCTACATCTTGGATTGAAAATTTCCGTACCGTCGTAGCTAGCATTTTTAATCCCAAGCTATGATCATTTTATCTTGGCAGGAAAATTATGGAGCAATCATGCATGTGCTCACCTGACAATTATGCAAAAATGTTGATGATCTATATTATTTTAGACAATAATTGCATTGTATCTTGGTGATATTTGTATATATATTATTAGCCAAGGTATAAATATTATTTTTTTAGATTTTATTTTTTATTGTTATCTCCAAATGCGCTCTTACTGCTTTCGCATTATCAAGATGCAGCCGTCCCGTTAAAAAATATTGAAGTATTTTTGGAATAATCCGGATATTCCAAGGGATTTTAACCAATTAATCCACCACATTTCTTGGAATATATCTGAGAGTCATCCAAACTCTAAGCCTATAGCCACTTGAACTTGAAACCGGATGACGTGTTATACCAAAAATTGACACTAGGAATTGCTCACTTCAACCTCACTTTTTAATGAACGAGGAAGACAAACAATTATTAGCATATCACATATCACATTAACAAAACAAAGCTAACCATAGTAGAGCTATTCAATAATCTAACAATCGAATAAATTAGAGGGAATCTTGGCTGGAGAATTCTTCAAAAAGATTTTACTACCGAAAAAAAAAAATATTTTTTCACATCGGAAAATAAAATATTTTTTTGAACCGGAACAATTTTTTCTTTTAGATTTTTTATCTTGACACTTTGCAACCTCATAGATTTTGATGAACTGAGCCCTATTTTGTTTACCTATAGATACATGAAGTTGCGGTGATTGATGTACAAGTGATGCAAACCCGTTATTTAGAAATATTCGGCGTTCTTAAGTATGTCTATTGCAAACTTTTTACGCACTATACGTATTAAAAATATTTATTTCTATTGTTCTTGATACGGATTCAGCCACCGGAATGCACGGGCTGCCATTGTGGTTTTAGTTATTCCGTGTTATTGTCTGAGTGCATATTTTATTTTTCCGGTATAGTCATCACCAGTTCTAGTCATCTACATTTATTCAAGCACACCTATACTTTGCAAAATGGAAATCCTCTCTGTTGAACAATATATAAAAAGGAGATGGATCCCATAAAATTTTGAGGAAGGATGTAGGTTCACCATATCAAATATACATCAATGTTTTCGAA
>NW_026057217.1:2168-67742 GCF_019202705.1 Hemisphaericaspora subhashii | reverse complement strand
ATTCGTAAAATCTGTACCATTGTTCCTTCCAATTGCAATATATGGATTAATAAAATTTTACGCTCATCCCATTTCCCTTCAATTTGTCTTCATCTACTTGGTTGATGACATGGGGAATACGGAAATAAAATTCTTTGAAGATGACAGTCCAAATATGAAATCACGTGGTTTCCTTCGCAAAGATTATCATAAGCTTCCTAACCAGACATATCGTATAAGCATGGTAGGTGTCGTGCTAACCCAGACATAGCGGCCACAAAATTCACACTCGCGCTCAGAATGATGGGTACAATGTTGAGACGGTGAACTGCATCCATACCATCTGGATAGCAGCGTTTTCCTTTTGCCAAAATTTTAACCCAACTGTCAGGATCCAAATCATAAAGATTCGACTAACTCCCAGTGATGACATTATGTTGGAATACAAATTTCCAATATTGCATTCTTTAATGAATAAATTGTTGATGGAACTGCTGGGTCAAAGTCCAAAATATTCTTCGATGTTATCCATAGTATTAAGAAAATCTGCATGAGCTGTTTTGATTATTGGAAACCTTTCTGCGGCATCGGGAAAGTGGAAAACATCACCATAGACCGTTGGGTCTTCTGCTATTAGTTCATCTAAATCTTTAACAGTGAAGGGTTCGCTCAACAGTTTATCCTCCATATTAAATTTCTTGGAACGACTGTTGAAAAAATCCGCTGGTAAATCATCAAATAGCTGAGGGAGAATAGTAGAAGGGGGTGACCCGAAGAAGTCCCAATATTCATCATGTGAAAAATGACTCGGTTGTGCCGTATATGTTTTGCGAAATGAGCCAATTAAATCAAACCATGCTTCCAAATACACCTTCTCGGTGTTCGTAAAAATATCACTTTCATCAACCATGGTAGAAATATCCTTACCCTGATAATTAAGAGTCAAGCCAGTGAGGAACTTGTACCAAGGAATTGCAAGAATATAGTCCGTACAAGCTTGGTATGAGTCTGCCATCTTATTCACAGATTCCTGGAGCTTATACCTAAAGATGTTAAAATGCCAATCAGTATCATTCGTGAGGGTATGCCAAACATATTGAGCACGTCGACCCGAAAGCTGCTTGCCCAAATTGAGGAGGCCAAAATCCCCTTGCACATTTAGTTATGTTACAATATCCTCTCCAATGCCTTTGAAAAACAGCAGTTTGATTTTAGAAGTTAAGTATTTGACATCCGACTTAGTCATCGCCTGATGAAGATCTCTAAAATATAATTTTGAAAAAATATAGGTATTAAAACCGGCAGCACGTAAATGAATTGGTAACTCCATTAATTCCTGACTCCACAACCCAGCGATTAACAGACTAGTATACTCCTTCCACGTAAAAGATTTCATCTGAATTCCAAGATACTTCAAATCATCAGTATTTAAATCTTTGGGGTTTTATATTTTGTATGGAATGTGTGTAACTTCCGATGTGTCGCTTCATCTGAAAAATTATTTTGAACGTTGGTAGTTGATAGTTGCTTCATAGAATAGATGCTAATGAGTTGGTGATCCATAGATTCAATCAAAATCCCCAGCCAAAAGGGAGCCGGGTAGTGACGGTTTTGATCACGTGATCAGGCGAAAAAATTAAAACTCAAAAAATTCGAGCGCCGTGGCGCAGTGGAAGCGCGCAGGGCTCATAACCCTGATGTCCTCGGATCGAAACCGAGCGGCGCTATTGCTCAATTTTTTTTTTTGCAGCCATTCATTTACAGTTCAACTAATAAAACAAAGCTAAACATCGGTATCCTGACGGGTTTTATATACTCCACCGCGTCAATTTGGGTCATGGTACTGATCATTCCGATAAAGTTTGTGAGTTTTGTGGGCGTTCCCTTTTAGGACGCTGTTGGAATTCCCGTTTCCGTTTTTCAACGACATTCTAAATTTGACGTTAATTTCCGCACGAAACTTCGCAACTTCGCAATGCGGGTTTATCCCCTTATCAATTATATGCGCTTAATCGTTACCTTGATGTCGTTGCATAATGGTGTGATATAACCCCTGAGGTACTTAGCTAACCACGCGTATTTACCCGTTTGGAGTGCTTTGGTAAATACGTCAGCAGTGGATTACATCACAACTGGACGTGAGGTGGACCTTCCCACTTCAAAATTGGGTGACGTTTTATGTATCTGAAATCCCTTCCTTATATACCTACTGGTTTATGCTGCTTATATGAGGGTTTTCGAATCATCTGCTGATGCATTCTCTTGTTCCTCTATTTGTATATTTGTTTATTCTATTTCTGTATGTTATTATGTATAAGAACTAGAATAAACGAAATTATCAGAGAAACAAAAATTAAAGGAAGAATTATTGTAATAATTTCATTCATTGAATTTTAAAACAATCCTAAAAGTATATGACTATTTATGAGAAAAAACAATATAAGAGAAATTAAAGATTACTCTCTACTATCTAATTTGTATGGGTTTATTCGATTTGGTATCAAATTTACTTCTTCTTACCTTTTTTCTTGTTTGCCTTCTTTTTCTTCTTTTTTGGTTTGGTAGATTTTGAAGGTGTGGCGTTTGCAGATGCTGGTGCTGATCCATCTGATGGTGGTTGAGGAGTTGATTCTTCTTCTTCTACGTCTGCTTCTGCGTTTGCCTGAACTTCTGGCAGTTGTGTAGTTTCTTGAGTAGGGGTATCAGGGGTTATTGGTACCGTTGGTTCTGCTTGTGGCTGGATTGGTGTAGATACTTCCCGTTGTATTGGTTGGTCCTGGGGTTGGGAGGTTGGTTCTGGTTGTTGTTGTTGGGGTTGAGGTTGAGCTGACAGGGATTCGGTATATTTATGACTAGTCTTTCCTGTAGAAGAACTGGCTGGTGGGTTTTCTGAATCTGATTTCCTTTGTTTTGAATATTCAGTACTTTCATAATTTGCCGATCCATTCAGATCAACAGCCAATAAGGGAAGGCTTTCTTCAGAAATTTCATTTTGAATATGTTGTTCATATATTCTTTCTCTTAAATCCATAATTTCTTCTGGTTCATTAGTAACTTTTGTAGAACTACCTTCTTGTGGAACTTCTTTAACTTCATCTTCAATTTCATAATCAGGAATATCACCTTCTGGTTTTTCATTCAATTGTGCTGCATGCTTGGAGGAAGATCCTAATCTAACAATATCCTTTGATGATCTACCAAAGAAATCCAATTCTTCTTCGGGATATCTTGGAGGTAATTCTTCACCTTTATCTAAAACCTTGTCACCATCTTCAATTGCTTGATCATATTGAGGTAAAGCAGCTAATCCACGATCTCCACCAATTTTCTTATAATCACTAGTAGATACAAATCCATATTTTCTAACATTTGCTTCAATCCAAACAAATCCCAATTGTCCTAAATTAACTTGAAATTTTGCATTAGTCAGGAAACATCCAACTGCAGGATATAAATCGACAAAACAACCTTTCATGACATCTAAAATCTTTTTACCATTTCTGGTGATGAATATGGTACCAGTGGTAATAACATAACCAAACCCAACAATATCTGATTGTTGTAATGGAGGTAACACAAGGGCATTATATTCACTTTGTTCCCCCTGATGTTGTTGTAATGGGGTTGGGAATGGTTTATTGATTTTCAAATTACCAGTACTTTCATAACCAATTGAGAATTTATTATAACCAGGTAATCTAAATGAATTTGGATAAGGTTTTGTAACTAAACCAATTGAAAAATGAGCATTTGGATTATTATTATTATTAAATTCAAAAATTTTAGTTTCAAAATAAATTGTATCTGAATAAAGTCTATTTTTAACTGGTAAAGGATAATTTAAAATTGCAGTTACCGTTGAATAAGGAGTATTATTATTATGAAAATTTAATTCAGTTCTATCAGCAACAATATAACGAGGATTTAATAAATCTTCTTCCCAATCAAATTGAAAAGCATTAATTCCACAATCTTTAATTAATTTTTCATCTTCAGTTGTAAAAGTTTTCCCTCTAACTTTATGAAAATCAGGTGGATGATTTTTAGTAAATTCTTCCGCTTTTAAATATGCTGATTGTTCTTCTGGTGATAAATGAGTGAAATCGTAAGTTTCAGCAAGATGAGTTAAAGATTCTTCATCATTAAGGAATTCTCGTGGGACATCATTTGAACTAGAACCCATGAAATCAGATCCAATTAAAGTATAATCATTCCTTTCAGAATTGTTAAAAAACAATCGATATGCACAAAAGAATAATATGAAAAATACTCCTATTGAAAGGAAGACTAATAATAACAAAATATTGATTGGATCTGGTTGAGTCATTTTTGNCTATTGAAAGGAAGACTAATAATAACAAAATATTGATTGGATCTGGTTGAGTCATTTTTGCTTTTGTTTTTTTAGTATATCAAAATAAATAAATGCTTTTTGGCTTTGTTGGTTTTGATTTGATTTGATGACTAAAAAGGGGGCAGAAGGAGCAACGATATCAATAATAGATTCTGTATTAAAACGGAGCAGATCTTCAAATTAAATGTAATAATGAATGAGTAAACTGATATAGACACAAACACTCTTTCTCTTTCTTTCTTTCACACATTCACAATAAAAGCGCACTTTATTGGATCTTATGTATTAATATGAATTGATTTCTTAATTAAATGTCTTTTATAAAAATTAAGATATTAAAGAAAGACAAAAATTTAGAGACAAGAATTGAAAAGATCTTTTTGGTTGTTAAAAAAAAAAAATGTTTTAATTAATTTAATTTAAAAGGGGAATCCATTTTTTGTGAGTAGTTTTGCTGTTACACGACTGAACTGTCAAAAATAACAAACAAACCACAAATCAGAAAAATGAAAGGCGCAAACAAATAGAAAGTTGAAACTTCTTATTAATAGAACAATACGCATAGTTTACTCCTCTTTGAAATAATGAATTGGGGGACTCCCCCTCCTAATTGTGTGTGCTAGTATCGTATCATATTTTATTGTCAGATATAATTTGCAGCATCTTTAGATATAGGTATCAATTCCCCCATTCTCCGGAATGAAGAGAGATAGAGAGACAAAAAAAAAATATGACCCTCACACTTTTCTTTTTATTTTAATTAAACTTTTAAACTAAGAAATTTCAATTCAATCAATTTTCATATAAAACGCGTCTTGTTTTTCATTAAATTTTTAATAGAATAGGTTACAAAAATCAAAGAGATTTCAAAAATTAAAAAGAAAGGGGCGAGCTGGGAATTGAACCCAGGGCCTCTCGCATGCTTGTAGTTAATCAACTTGTTTCCAAGTCGTCGCCCAAAGCGAGAATCATACCACTAGACCACACGCCCGATTTTTTTTCAAATGTAAGAATCCGGCATCCTGCATCCAACTTGGATTCTTACGGATTGGTTACCCGCCCAGGGTCGATGCGCACGCATCGTGAGAAAAGATTTTTAAGAAAAGTAATTTATCTTGTACATAGTTTATAGATAGTTTAATCAATAATTATACTTGTTTTAGATTAGGTCATCATTGGACCCTAGCCTTCAAGTTGTATAGGATTATCATTGGACTCTTATACGTGGTAGCGCCGCGCTAAAACTTATTTGTTGATCCGAGATAGAACAGAAGTTGAAGATGGAAGAGTACGATCAGACCGACGAATTTCAGGACGCCCACGAAAACATTCAAACGCAACAACTGGACGAAGGTCCTTTAGCTACACTAAGGGGATTGAATCTCTTGCAGAAAAAGACAATTTTGAGAGACCTCTTATGGGAGATGGGGATTCCTATTGAAAGCCTCAAGTCATTTACGACCGATAGCTTTTTAAAATCAACCATACCAGGTTTAGCTACAACACCAATCAAAAGTGAGCTTGAGATGCCCCAACCTGCCGCCTACTCCGGAGATATGATGGAACCAGAAAGAACGCTGTTGGCTCAAGAGTGGAGTACATCAGTATTACTTTTTTTTAAGGCCACCCCAGTGGAAGAAGAAGAATTGAAGGTTACACTTGCTGTCAGTTGGTTGAGCGGTTCCGCTCGTATTTGGGCATTAAGATTACCAAACCTCCAGCTGATGACTTTAGAAAATTTCTTGAAGGAGTTCGAAAGGAACTTTATGGCAGCAGCAAACTACAATGCCTCCATATATGCCCTTAGAAGTTGTTTCCAAAGAAGAGGACAGTCAGTACACACCTATGCAAGTGAATTTCTTAGAAACTGTGCATCCCTTCATGAAAGCATTTCAGATAGATGTCGTGCCTCGTTCTTTATTTCCGGTTTACGAACCGAAACCAGATTATTCATGTTTGATCGCCCGGAAGAAAATTTATACCAGACGATCAACTCGGCAATTAATTACGATAACCAAAGGTACCGTTACAGCCAAGTTGATAAAGATGAGCGTAGTGGATATCAAATTCAGAAGAGTAGAAATAGACACAATGCTAAACAAAATTTCCTTACAGAAGCACTTCTGGTAGCTATAAATGAAATGAGAACCGTAGTGGAAACCGAAAGACCAAAAATTGACAAAACCTTGATTGCCCCTTGTTTGATTGAGAATGAACTATTAGAAGTACTTATCGATAGTGGAGCTCAAAGTGATTTCATAGATGTGAATATCGTACAAAAGTTAGAATTAGAAATAGTACCTGTTACAGGATTTGTCGCCAATACCGCAAAAAGAGGAGAAGCAGAATCACCCATCCGAGGATATGTTAAGTTAGACTTTGAATTATGTGGAATGAAGTTATCACGTTTATTATTCGTGGTTGAAGGTTTGAGAAGTGACATATATCTAGGTTATAACTTTGTGGCAGAGAACCAAGACTATATTGATTTTAAGAGAAGAACGATTAATGGGTGCATGATTGATTTATTACGTGAAGAACTTACAATTGCAAAGAGAAAGGCAGAAGAACCAATTAGAGAGAAAGAACCAATTAATGAGAAAGAACCAGTTAATGAGAAAGAACCAATTAATGAGAAAGAACCAATTAATGAGAAAGAACCAAGCGAGGAAGAACCAAGTGAGGAAGAACCAAATGAGGATGAACCAATTGAAGGTGAAGAACCAACTACTGAGGAAGAACCAATCGAAGAAGAAAAATCAAGTGAAGATGAAGAACCAACTGAAGATGAAGAACCAATTACTGACGAAGAACCAACTGAAGAAGACGAATCAAACAAAGAACTCACAGAGAGAACAGAAAAGAAGCAGTTCATGAACAAGAAGATGAAACGAGACAAAACCAAGAAATTGCAAGCAATGGAGAAATTGTTAGTGAATAGCGTGAGCATATCCAGAGCAGCGAAGAAACCAGAAGCAGAAACCGCGTTAATATTAGTTAGATTAGAAGAATTGAATGTGGAGACAACCGACTCAAAACAGATACCACAGTTCGTGCAGGATGAATTTGGCAGTGTTGTAGCTGACGAACTTCCTCCCGGGCTTCCACCGTCGAAAAACGTTCAACACACAATTACCTTAATTCCAGGAAATGCTCCACCCCATAAAGCTCCATATCGTTTGTCGTATGCCGAAAGAGCTGAGTTAGAAAAAGTTATTTTAGAATTATTAGAAAAAGGTTATATTGTTCCGTCTGCATCACCCTTTGGTGCTCCAGTACTTTTTGTTAAAAAGAAAGATGGTAGTAGACGTTTGTGTGTGGATTACAGAGCATTAAATGACATCACAATCAAGGCACGTTTTCCAATTCCACTTATAGAAGAACTCTTTGACTGCTTAGCTGGTGCCAAGATCTTTTCAACGTTAGATTTACATTCTGGATATTACCAGATACGTATTGCAGATGAAGATATACACAAAACTGCTTTTGTTACCAACCGTGGACAATTTGCTTGGCGTGTAATGCCATTTGGGTTAACTAACGCTCCAGCTACATTCCAGCAAATGATGAATAGAATATTTCAACCATACTTTGATAAATTCGTTGCTATTTACCTCGATGATATCATTATCTATTCGAAGAACAGAAAGGAACATGAAGAACACATCCGTTTGGTACTCAATACACTTAAAGAAAATGGGCTTGTAGCTAAGAAGAAGAAATGTCATTTTTTCCAGGAAAAGGTTAACTATCTTGGACACTATATCTCCGAAGAAGGAATCACCCCAGACCCAGCAAAAGTCTCAGCTATTAAAGAATGGCCACGAATTAAGACTATCAAGCATGCTCAATCATTTTTAGGGTTAGTTGGTTATTACAGACGTTTTATCCAAAACTTTTCGAAATATGCTGCTCCAATCCATGATTATATAGCTGGACGTGTCGGGTGGACAGAAGCCCAAGAATCTAATTTCCAATATTTGAAGAATAAGCTTACAGAAGAACCTATTTTAATTTTACCTGATCCGACGAAAACATTTGCATTATTCACAGATGCATCGAATCATAGTACGGGGGCAGTTTTACAACAAGTTGACGAAAAAGGGAAATGCCTCGGAGTTGTAGCTTATGAGAGTTATAAGATGAATGAACATGAATTAAAGTACACTGTCAGAGAAAAAGAGTGTCTTGGAGTGGTCAAAGCACTCAAGAAATGGCGCCATTACCTTTTGGGTCGTCGTTTCCTCCTTTATACAGATCACCAATCGCTCCAATCACTTAAATATACAAAAGACACGTATGGAAGAATCAGTAGGTGGATCGATTTAATTGACGAGTTTGATTACGATATCCAGTACATTAAAGGTGAGAAGAACGTCGTGGCTGACGCTCTTAGCAGAGTAGAGGTTAATGCCATGACAATTCAAGAACTAGATGAAACTTACCCCGACGAAATTAAGAAAGAATATAGAAAAGACGAACATTTTGCTACTATCTATGCCACTATGCTTGGCGAAATTGAACCGACACACGAAATCAAAGACCAACTTAAACATTATGTGCTAGTGAATGACTTGTTATATTTTGGATTATTACCAGCTGAACGCACAAGATTATGTATTCCGGCAGGGACTGTTCGTAACCAGTTAATGTTCCATGCCCATGACGCCGATGCTTGTGCTCATCAAGGTGCTTTAAAGATGCATGAATTTTTGAGTCGCTACTATTACTGGCCCCGAATGCTGAAGCAATGCAAACGTTATACCAATAAATGTACCGTGTGTCAACAATCTAAATCCTCGACAGTAAAGACAAGTGGAACCCTCCAATCATTGCCAGTTCCAGACCAGCGTTGGCTGCTGATTTCTATCGATTTCCTTACAGGATTCCAAACTACATCCACAGGGTTCAACATGATCATGGTCGTGGTCGATAGACTTACCAAACGTTCCCACTTTATACCAACGGTTAAAACTGTTACAGCTATCGATGTTGCTGAATTGTTAATGGCACATGTTATTAAATATCACGGTGTTCCCAAATCTATTGTTTCCGATCGAGATGTTCGTTTCAACAATGCTATTTGGACTGCTATCAATAAACGGTTTAATGTATCTTTACAGATGTCCACTTCCCATAATCCACAAACCGATGGTCAGACCGAGAGAACCAACAGAACTCTTACACAGTTGCTTCAGGCCTTATGCAAGGATCATGCTGATGACTGGGATAAATACCTTCCTGTAGCCGAATTTGCTTATAACAACTCCTACCACTCATCCATTGATTGTAGCCCATTCTATGCGGACCTTGGTCGTCACCCTCGTTACACAGGCATTATCGCACCCTTAGATATTACAGAAACGAATGATAGTGTTGTCCTTGGAGAAGACTTTGCAGATAAACAACAACAAGTCCTTAGAAAGATCCAAGAAGATATGTTTCATGCGCAACAACAGCAAGCAGCCATTGTAAACCGTCACCGTTCCACCACCAACTTTGAAGAAGGGGATCTCGTCTTGTTACACCGGGACGTTTATAGAGGGGGGGACGCGGGCCGAAAGTTCCACTACCGTTATGTCGGCCCATTTAAAGTAGTAAACAAAGTTAATGACAACAGTTATATGCTCCTGTTGCCCCAGAATTCCAGAATTCATAGAACGATCAATGTGCGTTATTTGAAGAAGTTTAACCCAAGAGTAAAAGATTATGTTGAAGTACCACCGATAGAGAGTAAAGATATTAGAGACAATATTTCGAAGGTTAGTAGTATTATTAGGATATACACCGATGGCACAGCTGAAGCTACATGGGAAGATTGCGATATCGAAGACACAATTAGAATTAAGTTAGGCTGGTTAGATGGAGATCCAAACAGAAAGAAGAAACTTCTTGCAGATTACAAAGCTACTTACGGGACTCAACCTACATTAGAAAATGATCCCGTCCCTGTATTACAGAATGACTCTCCACCGTCCTTTCCCCAGGAAATTCAAGACGTTATTCAATACAACCAAATAGTTCGTGGTCCAACTGCAGTACCAGGATTTAGAGGAAGATTTAAACCCAATTCAAACGTGAAGAGAGGAGGTTCTAGATAGGTGGGGGAGAGTGTAAGAATCCGGCATCCTGCATCCAACTTGGATTCTTACGGATTGGTTACCCGCCCAGGGTCGATGCGCACGCATCGTGAGAAAAGATTTTTAAGAAAAGTAATTTATCTTGTACATAGTTTATAGATAGTTTAATCAATAATTATACTTGTTTTAGATTAGGTCATCATTGGACCCTAGCCTTCAAGTTGTATAGGATTATCATTGGACTCTTATAGTTTGGGATTTCGGAAATTTTCCGAGTCACCTGATAACACGTGACTTTCACATGATATTTGTCAGGTGCCGCAATATGGATGAGAGAATAGGATTAAAGGCATTAAGATTCCATCATAAATCACTTTTGTGATAATATGACAGGTTTGATTTATTCTCGTTCCTGTGGCAGATTTCACGGAAGACAAGATTTCCCAAATGGTGATTTCCGAAACCAACATTGGGACCCAGCGAGAACAAATCTACTTGATGTGGTTAAGGTCAACCAGGGTTTCTAGATTTAATTGGCAATGGCAAATTGCCACAAGTTGGCATCATAGCAGGACAACCTCTCGAGACTTTCTTTAAATGCAGGAAATCATAAAAAACGAGTAACGTGTGGAGTCGAATGTCTTCATGATATTCCCTATTTCTTAACTTGTTGTGAGTATTTAATCACAACAAGTCAAAAAATAGGGATATTGCCTTTTGACCATCTTGCTAAATTCGGCTTGGCATTGGTCGTTTCACCAAATGATCCATTGTTTTTAATCATACTTTGGAACAAATTTCTGATGGAATTTTAGAAGTTTGAAGTTCTCTTTTTTGAAATAACCTAACTCCTTTCTTCTCCCGTAGTTCAGATAATTAGATGGGTGGTGCTTCATGTCAAATCCATGTACCCATAAGCCTTGGATCAGTTTGAATACACGTACCCGGCAGATAGAAAATATTCTCATATTAAGATTCAGCTTCAATAGATTTTTGACTGTTTGGCTTTCTTCTGAACAGAATTCAGATTAGATAGGAGAGTGGTCCTTTCGCGTGAGATATTTGTAGTGACCCTTGTAGAAAGAGGGCACCATAATATTTCAGTGGTCATGTTTGAATCTTCTCTAGTAACATCCAACCTGCTCGTGGCTGGTGAAAATTTGTTGTATTATAAGACATAGCCTAGGATATTTCCTTGGGTTCATGATATTGAGTCTCTTCAATGTTCATTTGAAGACCATAATTTGCCGACTTTGTTTATCGATTCTTTATACGAGTCAAAGCTAGCTGCAATAATTAGGATATAATCCATATACGTAAACACAAATTCTTTGATCAATCTCAAAATACAACTGGTGACAAACAGTTCTAAACGGTACCGACATCAAGTTGTGACTTCCAAATGAAAAATCGTTTCTTCTCCTCTATAAAGCTTTTAATCGCTTTCCCTTCAGAAAATGTAGCACAACTCATCGGTAATTGAAGTGCCGACTTTTAAATATTACATTGCCCGTTGGAACTGATAATTCATCAGCAGTATTTTCAGAGACATGACCTAAAGGGTATTCTTTTGCATATATGGATGATATTCTAATTTTCGCATCTGGCTTTGACTCACAATGACAAGCAAAGAACTCTAGGTCTCGTACAAAACAAATATTTTACAGGTATCCGGATGATTATAGTAGAATGCGTATTGAGGGAACGAGTTGGGTGATTGGACAAAGACTTCCTAGTAAAGGAAATTCCCTATGAATTTGACAAAGAGCCTCATTGGAACAATTGATAGTTCGGGGGAACGGGCCAGATCCAATCTCACATGGAAATACACAAATCTCAATCCTTACCTTTTTCACCTTAGACTTATTTTTTTAGTATTAAGTAGATGAGTGCCTCAAGCAATTATTACTAAATGGTTCCTTTGTCCTAGTTCTTACCTGGTTATATCTCGGGTACCCCGAAACTCAAAAGAAGAGTGGAGTGAGAGGGGTAAAATAAAATAAACAATTGGAGGAAAAAATTTTAATTTTTCCACTTCTTGAAATTTTCTTTCCTTTCTCCACATATCGAATAATTTTTGATTGTTTATAAAGACATTACCATTCGCTAGATTCTTAGGGGAGATATGTTTCTAACAGTACATATACACAATACACTACACTATGAAAAGAAATAATAATCAACTACATGAATATTCATTACAACATCCCTTATATAATGATCTACCTAGTGGGAATCAACAACAACCGCAACAAGCCAAACGACAACTTGTAGATAGCACTACTTCTGCGCCCATGTCACCTTCACCCTCACGTTCATCTTCTATATCTAATACATATCCACCAAGATATATTCCCAACGACCAAGCAGCTGTTATTCCCATACCGACATTACAACAATTAGAAGATATCAAAATTGATCTATTTGACAATAATTCACCATCCAAATTCACATTCATATTCTTCTTGGGTGTACAAGGTAAAGAACATATACCGTTTATACAATCCTTATTTCCAGAAAATATTTCAACTGCATTCATATCCGGTAATATATCACAGTGTACCAACGCACAGTGCATTTCATTGTCTCAATATTTTCACATAATGGATCCAATAGGTGGTGGGTTATATCCCTTGGATTATTTATATATAATAAGTGACAATAAAATCAATTGCAAGATTCCAATAATCATAAATCATCAAAATCGATTCTTGAGAAGTATTTCGACCAATAAAAATAAAAGTGGAATTTCAAGTCATCTAAATTTTGGAATTGAATTGAATGAATTACAAGTTTTCATAAATAATTATTTAGAATATCATTAAATAGACTTGCTCAGTTAGGATTAGTCCATACATGTATACTATACTATTGTAATAATGCCAATTTTTCTTGTTCTAAATCCTTATATTGATTCGTCTGTCTCTCAATTTCTTCCTTTACTTTATTTATATATACATCCAATCTCGCCAACTCATCGATCTCATCAGGTCTAATATATTCTTGATCTCTCTTATTAGGATTTGTCAACTTATAACTCAACAAATTCACTGGTTTTTGAGTCAAAATCTCAAATAAGCGTTCAGTAGGCTCATTAAATATCAACTCATCATACAATACAGAATGAACCTCCCCATTCTCACGAATAGGTACTAATGGATTATACGGATGTAATTTCAATGCATGGAAAATTTGAAAATTCTTTTCATTAATTCCTAAATCAGAATTGAAATGTAATTTAATAATAATCTCAAATTCACCCCATCCAGTCTCAGTGACTTGATATGGCGGTGTTTCTATAGAGCGGACCGGATTCTCATACGTTTCATGTAATTTAAATGTCACTTTCTTAAGTATTGGAGTAAGATCAATATCACCAATCACTGGTTTGAAGAATACTGTCCATATATGAGTATGATCAGGGGGAGTTGTTGGTTTTCGGGTTTCTGGAGTTAATTTATAAGCATGGTTTCCATATAGCACTGGAACTGAAATTGATATATGTTTGATTCTACGTGAACTCATCTTTCTTTGCTTTCGTTTATCTTCTTCCTTCGTTTGTTTACCTTTGCTTGGGGATGGTTGTCAAAATTAGAGAACGAAAATTTTAAACCTGAGAGCAAAATGCAGAAAAGGTCGTGTATCTTTGTACAAATTATTAATTGTTTCTTACGATAACATACTACAGAATGACTATTACCTATTTAGGTACTAAAGGTTTCCAATCAGACATACTCTTCATCGTGCTAGTTCTGGGTGGAGGCGGAACAGGAGCAGCAACAGAACGAGCAGGTTCAGAGCTAACGGATTTCATATCTTCTTTATCATCATCTTCCTCACTCTTCGATTCTTTCAGCTTAATTGAAGTCAATGACTTGGGTTTGGTAGGAACCAATGGTTTAAACACCTTTGGAGACAGCAGTGCTGATAACGACGAAGCCGACTCTCTTCTTTGTATGCTTCCCGCAGATACTGGCAACACTGGAGAAATTTTAGGCAGCAATCCATTCGCACTTGGACCTGAAGAATTTGATTTCATAGGAACGAGTGGTGCTGACGAAAACCCAATTGGTGGACTATGTAATGGTTGCGCTGATGATGGTGCAGTTACAGGTGCGGGCGAAGGAGAAGAGACTTTCCGTGATGCTGGTGGTAGTGGCCTTTCCGGTACTTGTAGTTGCGAATATGAACTTGGAGGTGGTGGAAGTTTTCTTGCTGGTGATGATGGTTGTTGTTGTTTATTGATAGGAACCAATACCTTTCTACTCAATGGAGGTGGTGGGACTCTTTTAGGTGCTGACCCAACAGTAGGCCTGCTTGGAAGTTTTGGAGGCGGGTTGGTTGGATCATAATCGTCTAATAAATTCAAATCACTCATTGTATCTATAGCAAAATTCTCTTCTGGTGCTGGTGGGAAACTACTGGCTCTGGATGATGCAGCACTGGTTATCGAGGAGACATCATCGTTCAAACTAAGTAAATCATATGTACTTCCATGCTGTTGTTTATAAAGGTCATATAAAGATTTCCTGATAGTAGACTTCTTAGTACGATCAATAAATTTAACTAAACATTCAAAGGTTGAATATACCGGTTTATGATCACTAACCATCACATCCATAACCGAATTATAATTCAATTGTTTAATCCCATTCTTATTTCGCTTCTTGAATGGCTCAACATACAAAATTCTATCGGTCCACGATGGAACTCTTTGTTTCTCACTACTATCATATTCATTAGTCCCCGTATCGAATTTATACGTTGGCAAGAAACCCACTTCTCCTTCTTTAAAAACCCCAAACGCACCAACAGCATCATTCTTTCTCATTTCCCTAACCAACTGATCCAGATTCTCATACAACTCCCTCAACCCTTCCCTTCCCTGCTGTTCAATCATCGACCGACAAACCCCATTCTCAATTTCAATACGATAATTCAAATCTCCAAACCATACCACATAATCATGATCAAAAATCTGCATATTTCTCAGAAATTTCAAACCAGAAACCACACTCATATAATCATTATATCGTTCCAATGTCGCACTCACTCCAGCAGCTAAATGACTGGTTATTAATACAAATGAACTATTTCCATAATTGAACCTAACGGCACATGCACCTTTATTAGCAGTCATACCTCCCATACCTGTCTTTTTTGATGATCCCGTGATTTGGGAAATTGAATTTATATGGGATTTCTTGATATATAAGAACAATGCCATTGAAGTCATAGATTCTGTCCTAAGGAGGAGATATTGATCAGATTCTGAATTGTTGTTGTTATTAAGGTGTTGAGTTAAACAAGCAGCCCATTTTTGGGCTTGGGAGGATGCATCTGCAGTTAAGATTGATCCTGGGTTAAGGTCTATAAGTTCCTGAAGTCCAATAGCAATTATATCCGGCTTGAGTTGTCCATTCTCTTGGGGGAATAACCATAGGGATAAGTCTATAGATTCGGAAGGTTCCATTGCGTGAACATTGAATGTTGTGGTAAAAACGGTGACTTTGTCATGTTTGGTGAATTTCTCGGCCTCTTGGATCAATTTCTCTGTGATATATTCATTCACGGGATCATAGATTCTTACTTTAAGTATCTTGGAGTCAACACCTAATAACATATCTATTGTGGATTGTTTTTTCGAATCAACAAATGTGTTTTGATACATTCTTGAAACCGATTTAGTCACGTCGGATAATGCTCCTGCTATATTCATTTTCCCAGAACGAGAAAATGATGATTTAAGTGCATTAGTACCAGTATATATCTGAGAAATAGCATCCCCATTATCAGCCCACAATGAATTATGCTTATTCAAGATCGATTCAATATTCATAGCAGACCTCTGATGATTTCCAAAACTTGGTGATTGATTATTGAGAATGTTTTCCAAGATATATCTTGATAACACTTGTTCAATCAAATTTGTCCTATCAAGACAATCTAAACAATTAACCCGAAAGATCCCATCTTGGCGAGTCACAACTTCACTTTCAGAAATATCATAACTAAACCAACCAAATTGTTGTAATGAATCATGTAATTTGGGTATGATTTTAGTAGCATTAGCAAACCCACCTACGGAAGCTTTTGTTTCTTGATGGAAATCAAACAGAGTATATTCCAATTCTTCTTTCCAATCACAGGAAGAATATAACTGCTGATATCTTCTAGATAAAGCAACTTCAGAACTCTTTGTACCTGACAATAAATCAACAATATGACATACTCCATAATGTTCACAAATTTGTTTGAAATGCAAATTAAAAATTGGTTGCGTTGCCTCATATGATCTAGTTAATGTGATTTTCGGATTGATCAACTTAGAATCTTGTTCCCAGAATGTAGGAACTGATCCTCTAATTTGTACATATGTAAATATGGCATTATTTGAAGGTGTATAATATATGAATTCAGTTTCGACATAATTTGCAACACTACCGTTATCATCTATCCCACGAGTATTATATCTTGTCCCAGCTCTCTTCCAAGATTGTTTAGATATAAGAGTGATACAATCACCAGCATTATGTTGTAATGAAACCGTTTTGGCAAACCCACGAATGACGGTGGTTAAGAAACGATTTTGATCAAGGGTTTTTTGAGTATTTGTATCTAGATTAGAACGATATTTGATCATTTCATCCATAATGAAGGAGTTCCACATGTATGAAGGTTCATAATGGTCGATAGTAGTTGTAGTGGTTGCTGATGTTGTATTACCTGAATGAACTCCACGATTTTGAAGGGTAGAAGTTAAATCGAAATCATTTGAATAATAAAATGAACCATTTGATAAAAGTTTCTGTAATTCAAAGCAAGGATGTGGTACTCTTGGGAAACCACCATAACTATCTTCTGTACCAGTTTCACTATCAGTATCAGAAATTGGAAATCCTGAACTATCTAAAGTAACAAAATCCCAATCATTATTATCCAATGAAATAAACTCAACTGAAAAGATACGATCAATCGATTCATTCCTAATTGGATTTGCAACATTAAGAATTGCACCTGTTATTACAGCTAGATAGTTAATGTTATCAATATTTATAATACCTAATGATCCGTATACTTGTTTCCTTATCAATGATTTATAACCTTGCTTGGCAGTTATGTGAGTGTTTGGTACTAATTCAAGATGAACAAGTGGTTTCTTTGGGTCATTATTATTAGGGATTGTTCTGAATGTAAGACTATGAGTTTCTGAGTAGAGAACCAAAGTCCTTGGATTGTCTTTATATAGTAATCTCATCTCTCCACTTGAGTAGATCCAATTCGTTAAAGCCTTTTCAAATGGAAGAAGAAGAAATTGAAATTAAAAATACGTCAGTTGAAAAGTAAAAGTTTCGTTGAACCAAATTTATTTTTTCTGGTGGTTGCGTTTCCATATGTCTATTTCCTGTATTGTCTTATGACTTCATAGTGAGGCAGAAGACTAACACTTACCAGGTGGACTTCCTAGCAGCAAGCTAAAGTAGAAAGCCCAGTAGCGATATGTTCAATCATCCAGTGTATGACAAGTTAAAGGGATATAGATTCATTCTTGGATCAACGTCTCTTAGAAGGCGAGAGATCCTTAGGAACAATTTAAATATTAAACAATTTGAAATTCTCTCTCTGAATTTCCCAGAAGATTTACCAACTGATAATAAAACCCATATAGATTATGTTAAGCAAACAAGTCTAGAGAAAGCAAAAGCGATTCTTAATGACAACAACTTTGCAGCTACCAATGAACAAGTACTTATCTTAACATGCGATACAATTATCAGTTGTCATGAACAAATATTTGAGAAACCAATGACAAAAACCAAACAAAGAGAATATTTCAATTATTTCAAACAATATCCTCAAGTGAAAGTAATATCTGCTATAACATTGATTAAAATAGACAGTCAGAATGATATAAAAATATATTCTAATCATTGTATAACTGAACTTTCATTCAAACAAAACAATGAAGATATTATAAATGCTTATATTGAGAGCGAAGAAGGATTACAAGTGGCCGGTGGTTTCAAATATCAAGAATTGGGTTGTCTCTTGTTTGATAATATGATTGGTGATTATCTTAATGTAGTGGGAATATCAGCTGTAAAGACATTTGAATTGCTAGTAGATGCTTTATTGTGATGGGAGTGTATATAAAGAATGTTTGCCCAGTGCTACCATATTTACTGATATTCCATCTCATCTCATTCTTCACTCACATCAAAAAAAATTTCAATTTTACTATTTAGGAATATTTAGTGACCATCTCTACATAGAATTTATATATACATACACATACATAGACATAATGGCTAAGAAAGGATCAAGTAAGACCAAAGAAGTCACTAAAAAGGCTCCAGCTCCAAAGAAGGCTGCCGAAAAGTCAGTAGAAGAAATTGAAGCTGATTTACAATTACCCTCCTCATCGGAAGAAGAAGACAGCGAAGAAGTAGAAGCAGAAGAAGAACCATTATCTGAAGAAAGCGGAGATGAAGACATTCAAGGATTATCCAGTGATGATGATGATGATGAAGTAGACGAACAAATTGAAGAACAAGCTGAAAAACCTTCTAAACAAACCTCAGGTCATTCAGTTATCAAGACCATTTCATCTGAGCAAACCTCAAAATCCAAATCATCCAAATCTAAAGCCAAAACAGGTGTTATATATATCGGTAGATTACCCCAAGGATTCCAAGAAAAAGAATTAAATGAATATTTCAAGCAATTTGGAAATATAACCAATATCAAATTATCAAGAAATAAGAAGACTGGGAATTCAAAACATTATGGATTTATTCAATTTGATGATTATGAAACTGCTAAAGTTGCCAGTGAAGCTATGAATAATTATTTATTATTTGGTCATTTATTAAAATGTGAAGTTGTTGAAAATCCTGCTGAAAATTTATTTGAAGGTTCTAATAAAAAATTCAAAGTCATTCCTTGGAAAACTATCAGCAAACATAAACATGATAAGCCAAAGTCTAAGAAACAATGGGAGGTTCTAATTAAGAAACATGAACAACAAAAGCAAAAGAAACAACAAGAATTGAAATCAAAGGGTATTGATTTTAGTTTGTAAGGAAATGTACAATATTCGTGAAGAGGGTGCTCTTTCTCTATAGATTATATATTTCTCAATAAGGTTTAATTAATGTATATTAGAATCAACTTCATTACGATATAGACATCATCAAGATGGTGGCATCGGTCATGTCGGTGTATTCCTCGTAGACTTCCTAATTAGGAAACATCTAGAAACCAAGTCTTCTAAGAATCAACTATCCTCAATCGAAAAAATATCGTTTATCTTTCCTTTTTATTGATCGGATGTTATGTAAAATCAAGTTAAATCCGCCCTTATATTACTACAAGAAGTATTTCAATCACATGAGATAGACGGACATAGCGATACTGCTGCTATTATTATGGACTTCATAGTCATGTGACATTGGTTTATTGTAAGGAAAAAGTAACAAGAGATATAAATCTGCCACCATTTCGTATAGACCTGCATATTGCAATCGTAAAAAAACCCAAAAAAAAATTTCTTTTGGCTTTCTTTTTTTTTTTTTTAATTGTTGTATTTTTTTATTTAAGAACCGTTGAGAAATTCATATCAGATTCCCTCTGTATCACTTCTTTTTCTTTAGCTTTTGGTATTACTTATATATAGATACACATATAATACAAACATGTCTGAAACCACAGAAACTAAAACAGCTGTCTACGATTACGAAGAAGTAGCTAAGCATAATACTCATGATGATTTATGGGTTATATTAAATGGAAAAGTATACGATATCACTCAATACATAGACGAACATCCAGGTGGTGAAGAAGTCATATTAGATTTAGCAGGTCAAGATTGTACTGAGGCTTTCGATGATATTGGACATTCTGATGAAGCTACTGAAATCTTAAAGAAATTATATCTTGGTGATGTGAAAGGAGCTGTAGTTAAGGAAGTTAAACAAACTAGTAGATCTGCTGGTGGTGATAAACAAGATGGTACTATCAACTTCCCATTATTGGCTTTGGTTATTTTATTACTAGCTGTTGGTTTCTACTACTTCAACCAATAATTCAATATGTGGGGGGAATAATAATAAACTTCATAAATGTATAATATCTTAGAGAAATATGTTCAATTTAATTCTATGACAGATTTAAAACAGAAAAAATTAAGTTTGTTTTAATTGAAATTCTTTTATTGATCACTCATTTGAGCTTGTAGAGTCGATGTAGAATCTTCCTATATGATATCAATCTCTTTATCTCTAACCGTAATCAAATATTGCGCAAATCTCATTGGATCACAGACAGTTGTACTCAGCCTAGGCACCCAGAAAAAAAAACTATGACAATGACAACACTCACATGCGCCTAAACAAGTAAAACCCGAAACCAAGCATAAGAATTTTCACTATTGTTTCTATTATCATAAAGATCTCCTTCACCTGTTATCTACATATAATACCATCAAACTACCAAAGGGGATGTTCGCCGTACTCGTCTCTCCTCGTCAATTCTCAATTGTTTTGGTTACGACAGTAAATCGTACGATTTGGTCAAAATCTTGAAAATTTTGGATGTTATTTCAGGTGAAATGTAACATACTTGGGATTTCCATCTTTGAACTCGTTACAAGCTTGTACAAGGAAGTCATATACCTCCATTTACTTAACTTATGCAACTAGTTAGTTCTAATTACATCTTCTGTCTTTCAAACTCAATCAAAGCGTTGTTCATTGTTTTCTACGAGCAAGATCCGTAGCTGGGAACGGCGCTGTAGATACCATCGAGAGGCAGAATCAATTCTCCATTAAAACTGGTTCGTCAAGTCAATCCCGATATTATCTAAGATCCATGTCTGACGGGAATTATCCTCATATAAAATATTTATATTTCCATTATAGAAATATACTAAACTTTTCCTGTAATCACTATTTTTGCAGCCTTTTTTTTACAACCAATATTTTTTACAACCACCAACTCTTCTTTCTTTTGAAGGCGATTCACAACTAGGTTAGTCTATACTATACTTATACTTGTCATCATTAGTTGATATAGAATGGAGTGATATGACATAGGTACGTAGATGGCATGCTTTAGCTATCGACTCCGACAATCGAACACACCCAGACGAGTATAGGGTTGCCAAATCCATAGAGCTTAGCTGTAGTTCGTGTGACATGACAGGGTCCATGGTATCATTTACCTTCCCCTAGTGTCATTACTCTCAGCAAAGTTTGCTTAAACGAGACGATGGTATTCAAATCATTACACAAAAGAATTAACGGCCAAATAATGATGCCAGAAGTTTCAGGCACAACAGTTCGAGCCCCTGCAGTATGTTTCGGACTTTTAGGGTGGTTCCGTGCTGAATTTCGGGTATGTCCAGCCAAGTTAATATGATAGGTGCTAAATTTCCTCAACCAAGTGGGTCCGTAACCTGGGTAATTTTCCATAATTCCGTTATTTTCCCGTGCTACTGGTAGGTCGAGTTAGGTCAGCCGGTCCTAAAATTGCAACGGTTGGTGTCATTAATTAGGCTCTGCTAACGATTTATTCATACGATTCATTGTATGAGGGTTCTTCCCTCACCCGAATATAATTCATTTTCAGAGGGTTTATCCCTCATCCCTGATATCCACTGGGGGGGGATCCTGTGCAGGATTTCCCCCTTATGAAATTTATTTCATCGGCTTATAGGAGGTGTGTATATAACCTTTTTTGTACATGTAAGTAGCGAGTAAAATGCCTATTATGTAAAAAAAGCCACACGGAATTTTAGATGAATTCTTGATCAAACAAAAACACCATAGACCATTTCAGATTGAATGAAAAGTAAATGATAAGCAAGTAGTGGTAAACCATGCGTAGAAGTCTCTCTTGAAAGTTATAGGGTTTCGTTTTTTTGCGTTTTTTCTAACAAAACGCGATTTTTGGTGATTTTATGACCATTAAATTCACATCCTTGCTTGCACCATTTAATTTTAGGACTACTAAGGAAGGTATCGACTTTTTATGGGATCATTATAAGTATCAATACTGTTCAAATCCTTCAATACGGCGGTGTTGTGTCAAAACTCGTAATTAAGACTCTAATTTGAGCCATTTTTTTAGCACTTTTCACGAAAAAAATTGCAAAACAGTCCAATCTTTTTAGTAACAATGCAAAAATTTGAAAATTTTCAACTTTGAAAGAAACTGTTCAACGCAAAACAGTTAAATATAGACGTATAAAGGTATGGAGGTGACAGCCTCCTCAAAACTGAATTAGGTGACAGTATAGTCGAATCCATAAATTATAGGGGTTGAAAAATAAAAATTTCTATCATGTAAGCACTTTGGGGGCTTTTTTTTGGTTGCACTTCCCGGTGGCTGACGTTATTATCAGAAAATAAAATAAAACATGTTTATGAAATTATAATCATTTTAAAATAGTTCATTTGTCAAGGGGGATGCTTAAATAATAAATTATTTTAAGGTATCGATGACGTTTAATTGAAAAACATTTTATTGTTTTAACTCATCTAATACCATTGATGACATCTCACTGATACTCCCCCTACAAAGCTGCAAAAGATCCTCTTCTACTTTTGGTTTTAAAGGTCTTCTCTTTCTTCTCTGAAATTTCTAGTCCTAAGGATCTTCTCTTTCTTGTCAGAAATTTCTAGTTTACTATGCTTAGAACATTCCGGTTTAAGACTCCAGCCTTACGGTTGAGTGTATTAACCAATCTAATTTTATTAGTTATTATCTTTCTGACAATTATCCACCAGGGAAATATTTACAATCAATCTCTTCGGAAGGCAACTCCTTCAGTTCCACAACTTCAAAATTCAGTCATTATTTACCCATATGGTTTAGATCACAATGATGACAAATTAAAGAAGTTTGCAGCCAACAACAAAACCACGGTTCAATACCACAAACTGTACTCCAACCCGTTAACTCCTGAAATTATGAACCAAACGTACATTTCACACAACTTGACACTCTATAATTCACTAAGTCCTGCTAATAAGTTTTGCGAGGAAATAGAAGACAATGCTCAATTTCAAATTTCACAATATCAACGATTGCTGGATGATTTCGTTGAAATTATTAAGGTATTGATTGACCAATTGGAAAATGATGAGCCCTTTAGGGGGTTGTGGGGTTTCTTCCAGGGTACGCTAGATAATTATACCGATGAAGAATCTTTGCGGAAACAATTCTACAAGTTTGCTGGAACTTCAGTTTGGTTGGAAGAATATGGTGTACATTTAATGGTCAGTAGAGTATCATTTTCATATACAGGAATCAAATGGGACCCACAAATTTCCTTATTGTATGTACAAGTCTACGATAAGAATTGGACAGAGTTACATGACGTTGATTTGATTATTCCTATTAAAAACCCTAGTAATTTACAAAGAGAGTACAAAAAGTTCACTTTCCCTAGATTCATGCCAATTCCATTCTATTACAATTCCAACTTAAAGACAAAAAGATGGCATGGGCCTGAAGACGCAAGATTATTCTTAATGAAAAATGAATATAATGAGACAGAGCCAGCTTTGCTCTTTAATGCTTATCATAGAAAACCCGTGAAGAGTTCCATTTCCGGTGATGACAAATCTGCCAACACAAAATTTGAAATGTATAGGTCCATGTTCATTGGTTACTTATTCCAATTTCAGCTTGGGAAAACGAATACAGATGGGACAATAGACGAAAGATTTGATCACATACAATATAATAAGGTGGTAGAATTAAGAATCAAATCAAGGGAAAGAAGAAAAATCGAAAAGAATTGGACTCCAATTATCGATCCAAGAGATACCGAAAACATAAATTTGATATATGAATGTGAAAATCTAACGATTCTTAAATGTCCATTGAAGACTGTTTACAAGGGGGAAATCATCTGCGACATCAGCTTTAACCAGCTGAGGTTGTTTGGGAAAATAGGTAAAATTAGAGGAGGAACAGAGCTTATCCCAATAATAAACCAAAATGACACCAGGAAACAATCTTGGATTGGATTCTTGCGATCTCATATAAAGTCTTGCGGGTGCGGGAATTCAATGTACAGGCCAAACATCATTGTATTAACCAGAATCCTAGACTCATACAAAATCACTCATTTATCAAGTTCCGTTTCCTTTGATATACCTGTCACTGGTTCGAAAAATTCAAGTATTGTATGTGATAAAAAGGGTCCGAATGCTTTAATGCCAAATGGAATTTCAATGTGGGAAATCGATCCAAAAACAGGTGTTGATTATTTAACATTATCTCTATCCGTTGCTGACGAGAATAATAATGTGTTGCATATAACAGGGATCAATTCTCTTTTAGATGACATCCAACGTAAATCAGAGGGTACTGAATACTTTGAAGATGAAGAGACACATCAAAGCATGTTGCGATGCGTATTGAAAAGAAGTAAGGAGTTTTGTAAACTGTACGGGGATGAGCAAATACAGTTGGGGCATAGCAATATGGTGCACATTTGAGCTGAGTGATAAGAAGGATATAAATTGAATTCTATAGAATAGCTATGATTAAACTAAATATCTCAAATACACAGGCACATGAGAATGCCTGGGGATCGTTTTGGCACTGAATTCTCGTAATTACTTATCAATACTACTTTGCTCGAAATACTGGCCAAAGACGAAAAGCTCTTCAATGAAAGCGCCTCAAAGTTAGAACTCTAAGTTCCTTTACCAATATCTAATTCAATAGATAAAATCCATATATTTTTCTATCTCTAGCATAATAGAAACATACCGTGTAAAAACTGTAAAATTAATTTTGGGTTGCTGTAGACCAGTCATGAATATGAATGGTTGGATCATATTTGTAGATTATACCTTGCTTCGGATATGTTCGATAGATTGGCTTACAGTTTGTTGGTATTTGGCTCGCCACTTAGAGAATGATGAGCGCTTTCGCGGGTTGCGGGATTTCTTCCAGGGTAAACTAGCTAGTTATATCGATGAAGATTTTTTACAGAAATATTTCTTCAAGTTTGCTGGTACGTCAGTTTGGTTGCAGGAATATGGTGTACATTTAATGGTCAGTAGAGTATTATTTTCTTATACAGGAATCAAATGGAATCCACAAATTTCCTCATTGTACGCACAAGGCTACGATAAGAACTGGGACGAGTTACATGACATCGATTTGATTAGTCCGATTAAAAACCCCAGTAATCTACTAAGAGAATACATACTGGAACTTACATAGCTGTAGTTTGTGAGATACGACAAGGCTTATGGTACAATTTACTGACATTACTCTCAGCAAAGTTTGCTTAAACGAGACGATGGGTATTCAAATCATTACACAAAAGAATTAACGACCAAATAATGATGCCAGAAGTTTCAGGCACAACACTGCATCATTAGAACAGACGCGTTTTGACGGGCACCGAGTTCTCATACAACTAACCGTCAAAGAAAATATCAGAAACAGGGCTCATAGAGTGATAAAACAGAGCAAAGAAGTGGTAATTAAAGTGTGAATGTGTGTCATTAAAATAATCAAATCAAGTTATCGTTGCAATGTGTGAAAAATCTTATTGTTCAGTTGAATTCATATTGTTATTAAGTAAAAAAACCGTTGGAAGGAAAGAAATGCATTATTCGCAAGTGGAAAACTTTTTTTATTTTTTCCTGCATATTGTACAGCTTATTTCCGGATGTCGCACGCGACATTTTGTTGTCTTAAGAAAATTGAAGTAGAATTTGTCTTAAGAAAAATTTAAAGACAAATTCTAATAGCTAGTTGGAAACATAAGAGTTCGGTCATTAATTCACAATATGACTTCAATCCAACGTAATTGTCAGTTAAACCCCAATTACAAGCAGATACTGTATCTATGAACAACATGCAGACATCCAGAAACATATAAAATGTAGTAAATAGGAGAACTTCTCCTTTAAATCGACCAGTGTCATCATCTAAAGTTAGAGAAATTGGGCAAACTAAATAGTATCAAAAAGGAAACTACCAAGACTAGAAAAGAAAGCATGAGCATGTTCTTCTATATACTCAGACGTAGTCAATTCTCTTCAATCTTCAATTAATGCTTGTTGAATGATGAAAAGTACTTTCAATTTCGATAAATTGCTGAGAAATTCGAAAAAACTTACCTGAATTGGGCTTATAGGTATCGCACTGTCTTGAGAGAGATGAATTGATGACTTTAATTGATTGATTGATGTTATTTTAAGCTAAATAAGTGGTATTTGTTGATGAAGTTAGGAAAAGAAAGTGGTGAATAAAAATCAAAACAAAGGCTTTTTTTGAGGACCACTAAATAGACAGAAAAGTCGCACTTTTCGGAAATATGTCTTGACTATATGCCGGAAAAAAATTTCAGAGTTTTCCATTCGCGAAAAATGCAAAGAAATAAAACAACAAATGAAAACAACCGCGTTATTTATCCGATTTTAAATTAAAACGTTTTTTACACGACCTTGCATCAAGATGTGGCTTTATTAATTTCAGATTATTTAATTCAATCTCAATTTTTTTTCCCTTTGACTTTTCTATATAAGAACCCTCCAATATTTGTACATACCCGGGTATATCCAACATACATAGACATTAAATTTCATTGGTTGGAGGATATCATGGATTTTGAAGCTAGAGAAGACATCAATGGGGTTAGACTATCTTGGAGTTCTCTCCCCAAATCAAAATTACAACATGAAAGAAATATAATCCCATTAGGGTCCTTATATACTCCCCTTAATAATAAATCTCCAATTCAAGTATTAGACCAATCCCAATTAATCAGTTGTCGTACATGTAGAGCCATATTAAATCCATATGTATATGTCAACAATGAAATATGGACTTGCCAAATGTGTCAATCTACAAATCAAATACCTAAAATATTTGATCAAACAACGGGTCAACCAATTTTCCCAATAAGTTTAAATCAAGATCTTTCAACTGTTGAATACCAAACTGGGAGATTAAGCAGCTTATCTCCAATTTTCTTCTATGTTGTTGACACATGTTTTGAAGACGAAGATCTCGAGGAAGCTTTCGCTAGTTTGAAACAAAGTTTGGTGGTCTCATTAAGTCTTTTACCCGAGAATGCCCTTGTTGGATTTATTTCATTTGGTAAACATGTTAAGATCCATGATTTAACTACAAATGATAACATCAGTTATACATTCAATGGAGCCAAGCATTATACATTAGAACAAATCCAAGCTTCATTAGGATTATTATCGGCTGGATTAACTGCCAAACCCATGCATAGAGACGGTACTGCAAATGGATTTGAAAATATAATCAGTCCAATCGGTCGTAAATTTCTTCAACCTGTCAGCATTGTAGAATATCAACTTACAAATATTATCGATAGTCTAGTTCCCAACAAATTCCCTCATTCGGAATATACCGAACGTCCAGAACGTGCCACGGGATGTGCCATAAATATTGCTAGTTTATTGTTACGTGCCATTCTTGGGGATCATGTCACCACCACTGGAGGTCATTTGATGGTATTTATTGCCGGGGTATGTACTTTAGGTCCGGGAAAGATTGTTGATAAATTGTTAAAAGAACCATTTAGATCACATAATGATATTGAAAGAGTTCAACACGCAACATTGCCACAAAAACCAAATATGTCGTCTAAGACTAAATCAGATACTTCATTATTTAAGAATGCTAAAAAATTCTATACTGAAATTACTAAGAATTTGGTTAAATTAGGATTGAGTTGTAATTATTTTATTGGAAGTTATGATCAAGTTGGATTATTTGAAATGGATGAAGTTTGTTACAAGACCGGTGGAATGGTTGTTATGTGTGATTCATTCAGTACTGCGATTTTCAAACAAAGTTTTATCAAATTCTTTAATAAACAAGATGATGGAAATTCAGAATTTTTAGATATGGGATTCAATGCTACTTTAGAGGTTAAAGTTCCCCATGATTTGAAGATTGAAGGATTGATCGGGAATGCTACTGCTTTACCATTTAATAAAACGATTACTCAAAATGAAAGAATGATAAGTCAAGCTGATACATTAGGTGAAGGGAAAACTAATTCATGGAAATTATGTAACGTTAATCCACAATCTACATATGCACTTTATTTCGAGAAATTAGACAGTACCAACAATCAACAAACTGCCATTCAATATTTATTCCATTATCAACATCCAAATGGTGAAATGCGATTACGTGTCACCACCATCCCCATCAACGTCATAGCTGATTCCGACCCCATCAATCTCGAAGCTGGATTTGATCAAGAAGCTTCCATAGTCTTGGTAGCTCGTAAGGCGATGTATAAACTCCAACCAGATTCCAACAAACTAATCCCAGCCAACACATTAATCAAACAACTTGATCAACTTGTTATTGATTTCTGTTCCCGATTTGCAGTTTATAACCCCCAACAAATCGAACTGTTCCGTTTATCTTCGACCTATGCTTTCTTCCCCCAGTTTTTGTTCCATCTCAGACGATCACCATTCATAAATGTCTTCAATAGTTCCCCTGATGAGACCAGTTATGTTCGTCATACATTCATGCATGAAGATGTTGCTAATTCATTATTGATGATTCAACCTACTCTTCTTTCATTCGATATCAATACTTGGGGATCTACTCCGGAAGAACAAGAACCAGAACCGGTTTTGTTAGATTCATTGAGTTTGGGACATTCCAAGATTTTATTATTGGATACATTTTTCCAAATTTTGATATATCATGGGAAACAAGTTGCAGAATGGAGAAAGGCAGGATATCATGAACAAGAAGAATATGCCTATTTCAAAGAATTCTTGGAAGCACCAAAACGTGAAGCTATGATGTTGTTGATGGATAGATTCCCCTTACCGAGATTTATAGATTGTGATGAAGGTGGATCACAGGCAAGATTCTTGATGGCGAAATTGAATCCTTCGACTACTTATTCGACTGCGGGACATTTGTTTGCTGATAGTGGACAGATTGATGTTTTGACTGATGATTCTAGTTTGCAGGTGTTTATGGAGAATGTTCAAAGACTGGTGGTTAATAAGAAGAAGTAAGGGAGGTGTATATATTTAATTAATTTAATTCAAGAAGAGAGGAATACATTTATAGAGAGAATATAATCTATTATACATTTAATAATTTTTAACTTTTAGTTCATTGTAGTATCAACCGTAGTATTAGCTGTTGTAGAAGCTCCTTCTTTTCTCTTTGCCAGTTTAATAGCTCTCTTCAAAAACTGACTCTGCGTATCTTTTTCTTCCGAAACCATTTCGTCATCATATTCTTCCTCCTCTTCTTCCAGATCTTCATCCTTAATCCCACTATCATTAGGCACAATCTTCACCCGATCATTATGAACTAAATGTTCCTTCACAGTACCTATCAATTCTCCATAATCATCAAACACCAAATCCGTACCTACTAAAGACTTCCAACCCATTTCGAATATTTTCCCATCAATAATCGCAGAAGTATTCACCACTTCTGTATTTCCATTCGTTGACCCAGGACCTCCTGCTCCTGCTTCGGAAGGACTGATTATATTATTGGAGATTTTGATTAATGGATTTGGATGGTTTATGTCTGTGAATTGGAGTTGTGCTGATGGTTTTATGACGTTTATTTTTGATCTCGGGGTGGTAGAAATTGGAGCCGATGTTCTATTCATTTCTTCGAGACCTTCTTTTTTGCCAAACATTGGTACGTCTATTGTTATATAGAAGTTCTATGGTTTGGGGGGTTAGTATAAAGACATGCATAAGAAATATATGTGTGTATTTTATAAATAATTATAAAATCTATAAGATTTTGTTGTTACATACCTCGAATTCTTCATTATTTATATCACCATCTGCTCCAGTTGCCAACTCCGTGACTGTTTCTGATTGATTTGTGGAGGGTTCATCTACTTGTTCTACTCCTAGTTGTTTAAGTTTTGCTTTTGCTTCTGCATCGGCCGCTTTTGCTTGTCTCATCTTAACATCATCGGCAGAACCGGCCTCTACACCCATTGCAAAATCCCAATGCATTTCTTCACCCATTGTCAAGAATTCACAATTCCCATTCATGACAATCTTCCATTTTTGATTCTGATCATTATCATTATCATCCCTGATATATTTCGATACAGAACAAGCCCCACATCTAATCATAGTTTGATTATCATCAATATAATCAGTCACAGAATTCAATTTCAACAACACGGATCCTAGTGCGATTGCACTAGCTGCATGAGTAATCACCAATATATTCTCAATATCAGGATATTTCGATTCAAATACCGGTACAAACTTCTCCCAAAACCGTTTAACTCTTTCAAAAATATCATGAAACGTTTCTCCAGTCACATCAGGCACCACACCAACCGCAGTATCACGAGGCCATTCACCTTCAGGCACAAACATCTTCGGACCAAAGAATTCCTTGAGCTGATCATAATCGGCCGGAATTGGTTTTGTTTTTCTCTTTTTACGAAACCATTCACTTATACCACGATCAATTGCAACTTGAATTCCCAACATATCACAAATTGGCTGACAAGTTTCAAGACATCTATAGAAGGGGGATGATAATATGAATTGGGGTCTGTCGATACTGGGTAAGGAATGTAAATATGCTGCTAATTGTTTTGATTGGGCAACACCATGGGGTGCTAATGGTGGGTCACTGTCGATACCGGTTGGATTAGGGGGATGGGGTGGTGGGGCCCAGTTGGCTCGATAGCCGTGTCTGGCGATGTATATTTGTTTGATTGTCATGAGAGTGTTTGTATTATCTGGTAGTGGTAGTAGTAGTTATTGTTGTTGTTATTCCAATTGAGTTTTAAGTGGAGATGAGAATTCGTTCGCTTTTTTCAGTTGGATGACTTTTTGTAGGGTGAGTGAATTTGTATTTGTTGATTTAATTTTATTTATAGAAACTCACTAATTTTATGGAAATTTTAAGTGATTGGGCGAACCCTGTTTCTTGACGAATTGAAATATAACTTAATCTCTGAGGTGTTGTGTAAAAAAGTAATAAGGAGAGTAAGTGGTAATTATTTGGGTACCACTTGGGGCTTTTTATACTTATAAGATGGTTTCTGTATGTATGACATCACATGATTTTAATGAGTCAACCACATATTGTGTAGGCAACAGTAACTAAAATCTTCGCCTGAGTCATACTTTAAAGCAATATATCCCGATATTGCCTAAGGCGTCCTTCATCTGAGATGTTCCCTAGGTTTCATTTAGAAGGAAGCCACTTCTCCAGTCCGGAGAAGGTGACCCCGGGCTTATACCACATCTTTGTAAAACCGTTTAAACGTTGAAATATCGGATGAAGATCCGAAATTAACACACAAAACGGTTTTTTAACGTCGATATTCAATAAATAACTACTAATACCGTTAAAAGGCTGCCTTTTACAATTTTTTACATTTATTTATAATTTAAATACAGAACACACTTACAATGAATTTTTAACTTTTTCTAGTTAAACTCTTAAATCAACATTTCTAATGGGTTTTCAATAATCCTCTTTAATTCCTTAATCCATTCACCACCAAGAGCACCATCAATAACTCTGTGATCAAAAGTACCAGTAATAGTAATGACATCATCAAATACAAAACCTTGTTCATTAACATCGGATGGAACAGCCTTCTTTTCAGTAGTACCTATAGCAACAATAGCAGATTGTGGTGGGTTAATGATAGAAGTGAAAGCGGTAACAGCATGGTTCATACCCAAGTTAGAAATACAGATGGTACCACCTTGATATTCTTCTGGGTTTAATTTACCAATTTTAGCTCTCTTACCTAAATCCTTAACTTCATGAGAAATAGTAGCTAATCCTTTAGTATGAGCGTCTTTAACAATTGGGGTGATTAAACCGGTTGGGGTAGCAACAGCGACGGAAACATCAACATTGTTGTACTGTCTAATGACACCTTGTTCACCTAACCAAGCGGAATTGACTTGTGGGACTCTAACACAAGCTCTAGCAATAGCTTTAATTAATAAATCATTAACAGATAATCTATATCTTTCATCAGCAGATGCATTAAGGGAAGCACGTAATTTCAATAATTTAGAAACAGAAATTTGTGATTGAATAATGTATGATGGGGATTGTTGAGTTGATTGTAATAATCTTGAAGCAATGACATTTCTCATGGCAGTGATTGGAATATCTTCGTAAGAAGCACCTGGGGCAGCAGCAACTGGAGCAGCAGCGGCAGCTGGAGCGGCGGCAGCAGCAGCTGGTTGGACATTTTCGAGATCCTTGGCAACGATTCTACCACCGGGACCAGAACCTTTAATTCCCTTTAAGGAAATACCCTTTTCTAAAGCAATGGTCTTGGCGTATGGAGAAGCAATGATTCTGTCAGTTGGAGCAGCAGCCTTCTTAGCTGGAGCAGAGGATGGAGCAGCAGATTCAGCTTTTGGAGCTTCAGCCTTTGGAGCTTCGGTAGCAGCTGGAGTGGCAGCAGCTGGAGCTGGTTTTGCGGCTTCACCAGCATCAGCTAAAGTGAAATTTTCAAAAGCAGCAACATCTTCAGCTTCTTCAACATAGACAGCAATTGGTTTACCAACTGGGACATCTTTAGAACCAGCATCCATTAAAATCTTAGCTAAATAACCTTCTTCTTGGAATTCGAAATCCATAGATGCTTTATCGGTTTCAATTTCGGCAATGGCTTCACCTGGAACTAATTCTTCACCTACTTTTTTAGCCCAAGAACCAATGTTACCTTGAGTCATAGTTGGAGATAAGGCAGGCATATTAATGACAGTATGAGGTGGGAATTTACCTGATGAATATAATCTGGCTAATTGTAAGAAAGATGATTGTTGTTTGGTAGAAACAGCGATGGATCTTCTTAAAGCCATTGCTGAAGTTCTAGATGCAATAAATAAAGCAGACATTGTTGATGAATGTATGTGAGTGCGTAAATGTATTGAATGTCTTCTAAAGATTGAAAATATGAAAGAAAAGAAGAGAGATAAACTTTTAAAGAAACCCTGTTTTGTAATTTTTTTAATCTCTTTTCGAAAATTTATTTTTACTTGTCGGGATTTAATTCCATTCCTCTCTGTTGGTAATGTAAGATGATTGTTAAGTGTGTTAATTCGCATCAATGTGTTCCGACTGGAACAAAAAAAAGAAGATCTTCATTTCGGATGTTAATTACCGAAACTCAACAGAAAAAAGAATAAGATCTAAAAATGGTCGTGTATTGTCGTATAGTCACGACATTACTTTTAAATATGTCGGTTTCGCGACTATTACGACACGGTCGAAAACCCACAAAGGACAAGAAATCACATGATGAGATCCATGATCGGTAAAACTAAGGGATTTAGTTTAGGGGATAAATCACCGAAGAACTTCTCCCGAAAAGGTTAATTTGGTGTTAATATAAATTAGCAAGTTTGCCCCAATTTTATATAAATTTTGTAGATTTTATTTAGTATGGATGAAAGATGGAAAAATTAGTGAAATAAAATGAATGATAATTTAAGAATACTTTGAATATCTCTAGAGTTTCTAAGTAGAGTCCATCAATAGTGCTAAGTGAAGAGTTTTACCAAGTTAGACCATTTAAGTCTAATAGTTCATATTTCTATTAAGTGAAGAGGTAGTTCTCATTATGGGCGCAATTCCCACGAAGAAGATTGCAGAAACAATGTCGTCTACACTTGAGACAAATGAGGAAACTATACGACAGTATTTTCGATCAAATTGGTTGTCGTTTTTCTTTTAAATTTTGTTTCTTTTGTGTGCTGCCAATTTTTAGAAGACTTTCTCTTTGCAACACACACAAAGAGAGAATGGAATACATCGAGTATAACAGAAGAATAGTGATTATTTGATACATTAAGGGTTATAGTTATGTTGGTGTTACTGCTACTGTTGGTTACTGGATGGGCTTTTCCCTTTTTCCGCTTTGTTTGTTTGGTTTGGCTTACAATATAATCCTCAATAGTTGAAAACCCCGTTCAACTTCCACTTTATTTAAGAGCTATTTGAATCTTCCCCTGAAAGTGGCTAGAACCGATATATTCCCATACTGTTGGTCAGTAGTGCTTCTTTCCCCCATCATTATTTCCTCGTCAGGCATGCTAATAACTCCATAGAATGTTCGTCCTTATATTGGTCCAACTTTTTTTCTAGTCAGGAATTGCTGAAATTCTGCCATAGGAAGAACACTCTCTTTCGAATGTCCCAAGCCATAGCAGTTAGTGCTTTGAGAATTAAAGGCGTGATCGTTACCGGATCTGAGTGGTGGTTGTGGCCCATTGGAGGTAGCTTGATTGGACCGTGTCTGTTGGGACGTTGGTTTCAGACTGGCATTGGTTGTGACTTCTGTGTCCATGGTTGAAGTTGATTTCTGAAGCAATTGCTAACGTTTTCTGGATCCCACTTGAATTCCTGGAACTCTTTAAGTTTGATAGGGTGAGTTTGATTAAGCCAGAGACTAAGTAAGAGACATTTTTGAGCCAACACGCTTTTGGAAGAATAAGCTCCTAAAACGTCAAGAAACCTTGCCACACCAAAGGGGAGTTGCGAATTATTATCCTGTAAGATAGATAACGACCAGTGGTCTGAATATACTTCCACTTACCCGGTACACAAATAGTTGAATTTCTTGAGAGTAGTAATTACTGCTAATAGTTCCAATTTCGTTTGCAGAATAACGGCTCTGTCTTTGATTTCAGGGAATTCTTCTAATTCATGAAGTGGATTTAACGTGTTCCGTGGGAAGATTCAGTTAATAAACAATGAATTACGTCAGCATTTTATAGTGGAATCTCATTTATTGTTGACATAAACTGTCTCATAAATTCTTCAATTGGTAGCGTGTTAATTTGAATGATGGAAACTAAGACCTCCACCCCGTTGCAATTGGCGATTGGCGTATAGAGCCCCACCCGATGCGATGGTACATCCTACCTGTGCACATATAGGTCGGTTCATCGGTATTATATATAATGTTCGAACTAAAGTTGATTTGATAATACTAATTTGAATTTGGGATAAAATATGATATTATTAAACTAGAAAATGATCAAAAATAAGCTGAAGAATAAAAGTATAAAAATATAAAAAATTGATTTCTAGAATTCTGGAAAAGACCTTCATTTATAATCTTCAAAAATGATAATTCTACAGGATTTGCAGCTAACCACAATTTATTGTGGATTTAGCAATTGACTGCAAATACCAGATAGAAAACAATAACCAAACCATGTTTCACAGAAGAACTAACCGAACCATAATTAAGACATGATATCAACCAGATAAACCAAAAAACCAGCTAGCAATTGTTGTTGGGGAATGAATTCACTAACAGGCACATCAATAAACAGGTTCACAGGACGGTAATCAATAACCATACGGTAGAATGGGGTACTCTTCTTGGGAACTAGAAAGGCAACAGAGCAGTTATCACAGGATCCACTTGGGAGATCTTACCAGCATCAACGAGCTCTTCGAGATGGGATTTCATAAACTCAATTTCAGGATGTTAATACTTTGGTAGTGGACGAACTTTCCAGGATGGCTTCTTCTTGTACTTGATTCAGTATGGTGTACTAAGGATAAGGCCAGCCGGTGTTGGTAATTCTTTAAATTGGTCAACAAATTCATGGTTGGAGTCTAAAGCCGGATGGCAACCAACGAAAGGAATTAGATAAGGTAAGGTAGGTATGGTGGCATGATCAATATCTAAATGTACCATATATGTTCCAATGCAATCTCGCTGACTAGTTTATTCTTGATGATGATGTGGAGTTCATTGTCTATTACTGTAAAGTTATGAAATGGTAATTGTTCATCGTCTCCACTTTGTTGTGCTCTTTCTTCATGATGTTGTTTGATTTCCTCAAGATTTGTTTCAGTTAAATCGTCGATGGATAGAGCATACATTGGTTTGGTAGTTTCAATTTCGTCAGCTTGTTCTTTGATGTTTGTTGTTTGGTATCGGGAAAGTATATCTGCAATGTAGTTCTTCTTTCATGGAAGATATCTAATCTCTGGAGAGTAAACACCAAGGACATCTAAAAATCGAGCTACTCGAAGTGGTGGTGGAGTGGTTTTGCGTTGTATGATACTGAGTGATTGGTGGTCTGAATAAATAATTACATTTCCATTGCATAAGTAATTGAACTTTTTGAGAATAGTAATTATTGCGAGTAATTCTTTCTCCATGGCACTGTATCTTTTCTGTGTGTCATTTAGTTTAAAAGAAGCAAAACTGATTGGTAAATAATAGCTTCGTGAACCCTTCTTATGAATCTGACATAGGACACCTCCCATTGCTTCATCAGAACAATCTGAGAAAATATATGTTGTTTCATGTGGTTGGTAAATAGCTAAAGTTGGTAATCTCATTAAACATTTCTTGAGTTGGTTGAAAGCATTGATTGATTGATTGATTGTTGTGTTGAATTGGTTGTCTTTTTCCGGGATTGTCTTTGGTTAAATCGGTTAATGGACCTGTGATGTTGGATACATTTGGAATGAAGTTTCGGAAAAAGTTGGTGAAGTTGACCATTGATCTTACCTCTGTGGTCGTTTTAGGTAGATCCCAATTTTGGATTGCTTGAATCTTATCGTTGGTTGGGGCAATCTTCTTGTAGGTGATTTGATAGCCAAGGAATGTGACCATCTTCTCGATAAACTGTGTCTTCTCCATGTTCATTTGAAGACCATTGTCATTTAATATCTTACATACCTTCTTAATAACTTCGACATGGTGTTTTAATTCAGATGGAGTCTAGGACGGAATTGGGTATCTTCAGGACGGAACGAAAATTCGGCAGTAGCTTGGACACGAGGAACACTGACACTGGTAACTATTTGCTTGATTGTAAGTGTTTGATGGGGATCAGCAATCTTAACAACTTGAAGTTGATCGACAAGGGTGGTGGACATGAATGAGCAATCCGAACTGGAATCTAACAAGGCTGGAACAATCAAATCATCAAAATATATTCTAGCAGCAGCGCTGGTGGGTGGCACGGCTAGTTATTGTTAGTTCGACAGTTTCACAGAAGCTGGGGTAGCAGTAGTGGCGTTAGATTAGGCAATAGCTGGAGCAAATGGAGCAGGACTACTAATGTTCACTGGATTGATAGTGGTGTTTGTTTGAGGTATTAGCTGGTGTAGCAGATGAAGCAGCAGTTGGAGTAGCAGTTGGAGTAGAAGTTGGAGTAGAAGTTGCAGCAGATTGAGTAGCAGGTTCTCGGATTTGTTCTTGCGACGGAATCTCTTATGACGTTTGGGTTTGGCATCATCGGCAGTTGGTTCAGTTGGTGCAGGATCCTTGGACTCATCAGAATTGTTGTCAATAGCTGGTGCTGGAGCAGATTCTTGAGTTGAGGTAGTAGGTGAGACATCTTGAAATTCATCAGGAACATCGTTGCGGGTGGATGCGTAAATGACTTAGATGTGATGGAAATCATAGTCAGGATACTGATGTAATAATGGTTCAAAGGCGTCTCTGGCCCAAGGGAGATGTTTCCAAGGTATTTTTCAACATATCGTAAACTGTAGTGGCTTTGTAATGGACAAGTTGATGAAGTTGGAGGAGTTCATACAATTGTTTATGGTATTCCAGCATGGTCGTGACATATGGTAGGTTATAGAATTTATTCATGTCGGTATCAATGGCAGCGGCAAGTTGAAGTCTATTGTCTTTCACCTTTTTGGAAGCGGGGTCAGGGAGACGCTTGAATAACCAAATCTTGAAGTTTCTAATGGAGGTGAATTTCACAGATGTAAGTCGGTCAGCTATTGGATGTTTCTTGGAAGTAGCAGCGTCAATCGAAGCCCGATGAAGCAACAGATCATTGAAACGAACAGCATGTAAGATGGGGTTGGTAGCAGTTAAGATATCAGTAGCATATCATCAAAGGAAATGTCTGGGAATGGATAGTGTCTATTTCTGGGAATAAAAGCCGCAGCAATCATACAAGAGATGGCGTGGATCGACTGAAGGAAAGTATTCCATTGGCCAAGGGAGACGGTGGGTGACAGGATCTTCAATGAACGACCGGTCGCTTTGTCTAAATTGAAAACGAAGACATATTTGCTAGTGCTCTTCTTCGAGATAGGTGTGCGACGTAACAACAGCATGGCACGGTAAAAGGACAACAACAATAGATAAGATTAAAACTGTTGGTGAAAACATAATACTTTAATATCGTGTTAAATGGATTGCAAATAGCTTGGAAGAAGGAACGTAATGGGGGTAAACTTTCTGCAACAGAATTGTAAGCATCGACAACGGTAGTAGCAACGGTGTTATATTGGTCCATAACTAGAAGCAAAACTGGTTGGATGTGGTTCGAAACGACGGACTGTTGAAGGATATCAAAGCTAACGTCGGCAATTAATGCATTCACAGTGGAGTTGAGCAAGGGATTGACAGTTGAGTTGAAAAAAGTTTCAACCTGGTTCAGTGCATTGTGCACAATCGGAGGTTATTCTACATTATATAACCATTGTTCTTGGACGTAATTGTAACCATTAATAATGATAGGGTACATAGACATAATGGTTAAGAACATACCAGCGATGTAGGAGGCTCCTACATGTGCAGCATTGGTGGATGTAGCTGTAATTGCAACGGGGTCCTGAAGATGAAGGGCTGATAGCTACCCAGCGAATGCTTTGTTCATATGCACGATCTGTTTGGAGTATTGTCGTTCCATTCGAAGGATTTGATTGATAATGATATATTTGTTCGTGGTCAGTATTTGACGCCCGATCTTCATTATTGATGATATCTTCCGAATGGAAGGACAATATGCAGGTGGGTCGTCGATATGAAGGAACGATCGGCACAATACTAACCATATGTTGTCCACCCTTTGTAAACTCAATCATTGAATCACACTGGATTGGGATTTACATCAATACAGAATTAAGTTCAATTTATTCTATAGTTCTACTCTATATATAGAAAGTTCTACTATAATACACACTCATTGGTGTTATAATAATTCTTATTCAACTTCCCATCTATCTTTTTATCAAACAAACTCATAACATCCAGATAATCTTCTTTTAAACATTGTTCTTCATAAATAACCTCAGCGGCATTATGCTTCACAAGCGCATCTTTGGCAGTCTGCCATGAAAATCGAACAAACCCAAAACACCATCCAAACACATTATCCACATTTGAATTCAACCATCTACTAGTATTTGGATCACTAGGATATCTGGATCCTATATTCCCCTTCACTACCGACAACATAGCATCTTGGTTGAAATACTCAATATTTAAATCACGCGTCACCTTAGCCACAACTGAAGCGGTACTTACGATAGGATATATACTATCAGCCTTTTTCGTCACCGTAATCTCTTCCACTTCCGGAAAAATCTTCCTCAATTTAGCTTGATAAGTCGCCGGAGGACCAACCGTATCAATGAATATTTTGGTCACATTTACTCCTTTCTGCAAGACCTGTTTGATCAAATTTATGGTCGTATCATGAGCCTGTTCATTCAAATTATATGCCCCATTTCCATGACTAGATTGTAACATCCCCGAAGAAATATCTTTCGCTGTCATGATGGTGGTAGCATATCCTACATTGTCATTGAGTTCATGTTGTTGTTCTTCGATCAATTTGAATAACTCAAGACGTTTGGTGTCTTTAAGAACCTTAGAGTCAGCGAAGCCGTATTTGGTCTTGAGGCCAGATTGATATGTTACAAGACAGTACGAAAGGCCGTAGACCATTGGGCCAAGGACTGGACCCCTTCCTGCTTCGTCAACACCAAGGACAACTGGTTGGGATACGTTTTCCGAGATTACTTTGGGGATGGGGGAATGATAGGTCGAGGTGTTGAATTGGAGGGGATTTTCAATGGTGGTTATCGTAGGTGGAAGCCACGGTTTTTCCTCTTGATCTGATTGGGGTTGGCCTTCGTTGGAAAGTTTTACATTTTTTAAACTTGGCTCATCTTCAGTGGTTGATTCTTGTTGATGATCAGTTTCTTCGAGTTTTCTTTTTCCAGCAGTTGATTCTTCATTGACAATTTCATCAAGTTTGAGTACGTCTATGGAGACTTTATTAACTTCTTCAGTGGTCATGCTTTCAGTTGGTATCACCTCTTCAGATACTGTACTCATTTTAAAGTCGAAAAGAATGGCAATGACATTTATTTGTTGATGCTCTCCAAAACAAAAAAGAACAAGAAATTTTAAATACGCGTCTCCTTCGATGCAACGTTACATTCAAGAACCTATCTATATACAAAATCTATAAAATCTTCATTTTCTATCTAATTACAGTAATACACGTTTAACCAGCTCATAAGCTACAAGGGTAATACAAGTAGCAGGGACAGCTCTAACAATATTTGCACTCAATCCTTTATAAAAGCCCAATACTTTCCCTTCTTCTTTCCATAACTTTTCAACAACTGCCCTAATACGGATATCTTCAGAATGGGAATTTTGTAAATGTGATCTAACAACTTGTGCAGGATACATAACCAACATACTCACCAACTTCGAAGTGGCTGAAATATAAGTATATTGGAAAGTCGATAAACTTTCCTTATTCCCATTTCCATTATGATGGACATTCTTTAAATTATCATAAATTGTAAATTGTAAACTTGCCTGAAATACCGAAAACAAACTCGGAATAGTCCCCTTCCAAAAACTCCTCACACCTTCATATTTAATCATATTATATATCCCATCCGTAATCGACCGATATGCCTTAGCATCAGTTCTCGAACTACCCAAGATCCTGGTCTTTAGCACCCAGATAGGATTGGTTATGATACAAGTCGAAATTCCTGATAACGAAGAAGCCAAGAAATAGCTGCCCGTACTGCTGGCTGTGGAGGCAGAACTATCTGAATGGAGAAGGGTTTTGAACTCGGCGTAACTGGCGAAATATATTCCCCAGGCGGCGACGTTTCCTATTAAATTGGGTGTAAGTCCACGATAGTAGGATATGAAATATGGAGTGAGACTACGGCCGTGTTTGGATTGGGAGGATATTAGTTTTGCATCTGTATTAAGTTTCTTTATTATTGTTACTATTGAGTTGAATGGTTTGGAAGATGTGGTGGTTGCCGTTGGTTGTGATTTATGTTGAAGTTGAAGTCTGATTTTTATGACGTCTAATGGATGGGTGACTATTGTGGTTGTAAATCCGGCTGATAGTCCAGAGATGAATTCAATCTGCCGTGATGAGAACTTCTTTCTTGTGCTTGGTTCTTCATTGTTCATAGTGTGGCGAGGAGAGTGGAAGAAGAAATAGCAGTTGATTATAAATTTCAGGGAAGGAATGATGGAATCTTAATTTGATTTTTCCGATGCCGGGGCAAGCCGTTGGGCAAAACCAATATCTCGGGGGGAAACCACCAGAAGTATCATTCGTCGACTTCCTATTAAAGAGATTGTTCTATTACTCTCGAATGTCATAGCTAAATCAAATTGCTACAATTCAGTAACTCTTTAGCTTTAGCAAATCCACATTGGCAATATGCCATTGGAATAATTATAAAGACTTAATATATATTAATAATCTATTTACAATAATATACGTTTCACCCCACAGCTATTACTCTTGTTCTTCTTAAATAGTCTAAGCAGATGGGAATGGAGACAATAAGTTGAATATGGATGGTTTATTAGTAGAACTTGACCAACCTAAATATAATACAAATGGAATGAATCCATAATGAGCAATAGTCTTAGAATAATCTACCAATTTGGAGATTCTTTCCTTGGATTCATCTGACAATGTGAATTGAAATTTGGTGATTGAGTCGGACATATTCTGTTATGTGTTGTGTTTTATTATGATACTTGGATCAGTTGCTATTAGGAGAGTGTATTATGGTTCATTTTAATTTTTCAGAGAGACTGGGATTGAATCTTAAAATTTTTTTCTCATTCACTGATTATGTAATCATGCTAACCAATATTACGTAAGCCACATATACAACTATATACTACTGAGTTAATTTATTCATAACATCTTCAACCAGAGCATCACTTTCATTCTCATAATAATTCTGTCCGGCCAAATAGAATCCAATATCTTGTGAATGGGCAACTTTTGGTTTTAATTCCTTATAAGCATTATACATATATCCATATGGTGGTAATTCTTCTTCACTAAACTTATTATTATACACCATATTCTCAATAAACTTAGTCTTGATAGCTCTTGCATACTTCCCCAGTACCGAATTAATCATAACTGTTGGAATTCTCTTTTGCTGTTCCGAAATAGCACGATAAAAGGTATGAGTGGTACATTCTGGAGTTGACAAAAATGCACTACCAATCTGAACACCAGCAGCACCGGCATCAAGATAATATTTCACAGTATTTGAATCATGAATGCCTCCTGCTGGGATTAAATAAGGTAGGGCCCTAGTTGATACAGGTCTGGTATTCAAATACTTTATCAGCTGTGTGAATAATGCATGAGTTGATAAATTCTCATCCAATCTTGATGACGATAAGAAATTCCCTCGATGTCCACCAGCTTCATATCCTTGCAATATAATCCCATCCACTCCTAAATCATATAAATGAATAGTTTCATCCAATGAGGTGGAAGTGACAAAGACCATAATATCATTCTGTTGGAATTGTGTTATTGTTTCAACACTAGGTGTTCCGAAATGAAAACTCACTATAGCGGGTTGGATATTGTGGGTAAGAAATTCCATTAATTTCGAAAAGCCTGGAGATGAGGATTGTTCAAATTGTTTGAATGAAACATTTCCATTCTTATCATAGTTGAGCGAGTTTAGCATATCGTGATTATCAGTAGACAAGACACTACCATATAATGATTTCCAATTGTTAATTTGTGAGTTAGTTGGAGGAGAATAAATATCATGACAGAAGAAGTTTAAATTAACTATATGGGATGGTATTTCGTCATTTACTTGCGAATGATAGTCATTCAACATCGCATTTAATTTTTGAAGTGAATCAATATTGGTGAAATCTAAACCAGCTAATGGTAATGAACCCAATCCTCCATAGTTTGTTACTTTGGATGCCAATTCAACTGTGGATACACCTGCCATTGGAGCTTGGAAAATTGGATATTTGATTTTAAGTGTATTAAGTAATGTTCTATTAGCTGTATTCATGTTGGGAATTAGTATTGATTAATGTTGTTAAAGAATTGGTGAAAATGATGAGTCAGTATTCTCTCTAAGATTGAGTTGGGTTTATATTGTTAAATATTCTTTTAACTCAATCAGAATAATAAGGTACTCCTTGCTTTGTTAAATTGTATGTAAGAAGAACAATGGGTTATTATAGTTAAACTTCCATATGTCCTATAATAGTTTCAACTTTGCTATCTTCAAGGAATGAATCCTGGTAAATTGCCACGGGTAAAATGACTGAAATTTTTAATGCCCCGCGTATTTACTCCACGAACGAAACTCGAATTCTTTCAATGAACAAACCAAGTAAAGAACAAACAATGGCATATTAGATCCATTACACGACAAAGGAACAAAAGTTACCATAGAATAGACAGAAATATGAAGTTACGCAGTTTAAAAGGCTAGGGTAGTAGATTTGTCTTTTTCGACAGCACAAACGAGTTTACCTCTAAAAGCTATCCGGAGCATACCACCTAAACTTATGTTCTTCGGCATTAGTTTAAGTATTATGCTCCCAAAACCTTTCATGGGTCAGTTCATTAGTGTTGTCGATGAAGGCTACTGCGCTTAGCAAACCTAACGACAACAACTAGTAAATCAAACCACCATACGTTTATCTTAACCATGTCCTAGTGACTTAACTACATAGTCAAGCACACATTGACCCAAAAGAATCGCACATCCAATAGGATATTGCCATTTTTGATGGTTTCGGAAGCTCCCCAGTTTGAACATGTCACATTTGACCATTATTTGATAAACTTGGGGATATGTTTCCAAACATATTGCGTAATCGTAGGGTGGTTACGTCTGATGACTGATTGATTGATTGATTGATTCACAACAACCAATGAACACACAAGAAAGAAAGAAATAAAGAAATAAAGAAAAAGCTGTACAATGTTTTTGTTGTTGATTTCTAACAAGTTTTGTAACAAGTTTGGTATGGGGTTTACAATCAGCACGTGACTCATATGAAAAATTGATAAAAAATCTGAAAAATTCTTTTAGTTTACGATTATTCTTCTTTATATGGAGTTTAAGAAGTAGAGAACAAGAGATGATACGAAATAGATTAATATCTATAATATATAGGAATAGTAGAAGAAGAATAAGTATACGATATAATTCTACTACTAATAATAGTACTTCCACAGAGTTAACGTATGCTACAAGAAAGCAACAAATTCAACAACAATCCAATGATGTTAATTATCCTCGAATTGATACTATAAGAAATAAGTATAACGACGATTCAATTAGATTAAGAATTGATCAATTCGTTAATAAATTCAATCAATATGATTTCACTCAATTACCAAACAAAAGAACGAATGAATTTTATATAATTGAAGGTAAAATATCATCAATTAGAAAATCAGGTAGAGCAATGTATTTTATTGATTTATTCCAAGATAATCATAAATTACAAATAATGGCAACTAATAAGCTTATGAATTTAACTAAAGATGATTTTGATAATCATCATCATTTATTTAAAGTTGGTGATTATATCAGTTGTATTGGTTCTGCTTCAATTACAAATGCTGGTGAATTGACCTTAAAATTAATTAAACCAATTGAAATGTTAACACCATGTTTAAGACAAATACCCAATAGATTAACTCATAAGCATATTATCAATAATAGACGAGTATTAAATTATTTGGTTAATTCAGATTCAAAACTTCCAATAATTATAAAATCAAAATTAATACAATCAATTCGTCAGTTCTTTTTAAATCATCAATTTTTAGAAGTCAACACACCAATATTAAGTGGTGAGGGTACTGGTGCTAATGCAACCCCATTCATAACCCATTCAAAGTTTGCAGCTCCATCAGACCTGACTAATCCACCACCATTACAATTAAGAGTAGCACCGGAATTATGGTTAAAGAAATTAGTCATATCTGGATTTGAACGTATTTTTGAAATTGGCACAAATTTTAGAAACGAAGGTCTTGATCTGACTCATAATCCTGAGTTTACAAGTTGTGAATTTTATCAATCTTTTACAAGTTTATCTGAATTAATGAAATTGACTCAAGATTTATTTTCATTCATCTATACCGATCTTAAACAACAAGGATTCAATGTGGATCATATCCAACCATTCACCACCGAATTCCCTAAATATGAATTCATCCCTACTTTAGAATCCAAAACTGGTATACCATTCCCTCGGGAAATAACCGAATCTTCATTAATCCAATATCATAATCAATTGAAACTTCCAGTCCCTGGAAACACAAACCCGATCGCATTATTGGACAACCTAAGCGAAATATATCTCGAATCAATCAGTACCACAATCCCAAACACACCAATATTCATCTATAACCAACCAGAGATTATGTCTCCATTAGCAAAATCAACCACTGACTCTCAAGGTCGCCCCATCTCAAGTCGATTTGAATTATTCATTAATGGGAAAGAATTCGTTAATGCATATGAAGAAGAAAACAACCCCAAGAGACAATTTGAAAAGTTTGAATTACAGCAAAATGCAAAAAATCAATTTCATGACGACGAAATGTTATTACCTGATTGGGAATATGTTAAAGCTATGGAATATGGATTGCCACCTACGGGAGGTTGGGGATGTGGAATTGATAGATTGGCGATGTTGATAAGTAAAGTAGATAGAATTGACCTGGTGTTGCCATTTGGAAATCTTAGAGATGTTCAAAAGCAGTAGATAGTTTTTAGATACCATGTAAATAGAATATGAAATTTATTATTATATTAATTAACAAAGGGTATTATTTATATAAAAAAGTTTCTAATTTAATGGATTATGACCTGGGATTCCATATCCTTGTTTCTTATTAAACCATTTACTCTTTGATTCAACCAAGAATCTAGCTGATGATTGTAACAAATATCCCAAAGATCCAATTGCTCTAAACAATGATAAGATAGCCACCATCCAAAGAATGAAAGCAAGATATAAATTCTTATGAGTTTCTCCAGGTTCATATACTTGAAGCATAGTCATGATGAAAAACAAATTAGCAATCATCCATACTAATACAACTTTTGTTCTTACATCTTTAGCATAATCTTCACCTTCCAAGACTTGCTTAGTCACAATATTATTCCCAACATTTAACTTATTGCTTGATCTCTTCGATCTAATATTATACAATGTCTCAAGATATACTTCATCAATATTGGTATCTATAATCACCGCCTCAAATTCCCCACGATCATTCCGTTCAATAATATACTGATTCGATTTATCTTCAGTAGGGTTATTATCCCCCTTAGTACCCCAAGATACATCATGAGTATTACAAAATGCGAAGATCTGTAATGTACAAGTATATGACGGAATCATCAAGAAATATTGAATGGATGAAGTAACCATATGCCATGGATCCATATATAAGATCGACATTAAGGTATATAATCCATACGTTGACAATAATGAAACCACAATACTAATAAGTACATAACTTGAAGTGCCACCTTTTGAAAAGTTTTCAATTGCAGTAAAGACAAAGATTAACCCAACAACAAAAGCATACAAGGCACAGACAGTTAATAGGATAATCAAAGTTTTGAAAATCTTTTTGGATGCATGTGGTCGATTACCAATTGAAACAATAAACATGGAAGTTAAAACACAAATACATAAATAATTGAATATTGTGAAAATCCAAAACCCAGCTCTACCAATCTCTTTATATGATATTAATGAACCAGTTAAAAAGTAAAATGTTAAGTAAAAATTACTTAATGAAAAGAATGAAAACACCAATGAAATGAATTGATAGAAGAATTCAATGTGTAAGAAGAATTTCCTAGCATATGAATGATCAGTAGCCCAAATCTTATTACAATTATATAATGAATACAAGGCAGCAAAGAATGCCCCATTGATCCATCTTCTTCTTTGGGCAATAAATTCAGCAATGGTTTCAGGAACATCAGTTTCACCCGTGGCCAGTTTAACAAATTTAAGAATCCAATTATCATTTTTCTTGGAAACTAATTCCCAACATAAGATTCTATCTTCTGCTAAATACATATTTGCTTCAAAGAAATTAGATTTGGTGTTTTCCTTGTTTTCTTTATTATCGTGAGCACTTAATAAATCTTCTCCCTTGAAATATGAAGTTAATGGGCCTCCACTACCATCTTCATGATCCTTTAAGGCGATGTATCTATATGCTGATAATGCTCCTGGTAGGACCGAGATATATCCAAATATAGATTCTAACGGTTTGTCTAAGATATTCGACATCTTGTATTCAAAGTTTTGAGAAGCAACTAAAGGATTCAAAAGATTGATCCATCCTTTACCTTTCATAGCTTTAATCTCACCCGCCGCACCTGCAACATTTGAATCACGATCAAAAGCTTTCCATAAATTATAAATTGCATGATTATCAGGTTTGGTACCCACATCAAGAAGAATAATCACATTAGGATCAAGCACGGGACAGAACGCATTAAACAACCATCTATGGGAATTAATCTTCTTTTGATTCTTTTCTTTAAGACAAAACAACACCTGCACTGGAGCCAAATTCTTTTCATCCCCCTTAAATTTCAAATTCTCATCAATCGAAATCTGAGTAGTATATTCAAATAAATGAGCATTGACCTTTTGATTATTAACATAAGGTCTTGCCAAATTATCTTGATAACATCCACTAGCAGTCAATAATTCCAAAACTGATTCATTCACTTTATTCCTCCCATCAGCAATAATCACCACTTGAATCTTTTTCCAACTATCTTTTCCCCATACTTTTGATTTCTGTCTCGAACATAGATGTGCCACATTTTTCATCACACCATGCATGGTTCTTGCAAATGAATATTCATCCTCATTATACATCGTAATACAAATGACAATCTCAGTCTCACGGCCATATTTAGCCGTACGTAACGTAAACCCATTCTCAATAAAATTATCAGGATCGGAAGTACATGCAGTATATGTCATATTTGTAAATTCACCAAAGGGGGATTCAGTCCTCGTTAAGACGTTTTTCAATTCTGTGGGGATTGGATTCTCAAGAACTAAATTCCCACTACCTCCACTAGCAACAAGTCTAACTTTTCGTTTTGTCAATTTTTTCTTCTTTTGATTTGGTCGATATCCATTATCAATATTTTGCATAATATTACCATCTAATGAAGTAGCGAAATATTCACTTTCATCAAATCCCGCTTTTTCGGCTTCATGTTGAGAAATGTATGAACTTCCCGAATATGCAGTGGAAGCGTCAGAATAAGCCGATTGAGTTTCATATTCCTTGGTTGCCCTAGTTTCTTGATCAAGTAATGAAACAGTAGTTGGATTGGCTTCGGCAAATGTCTGAGGGGAGAAGATTGGTTTTGGTGGATCCAAGAATCGTTCACTGCTAATTGCACTGCCTCTGAATGATCTACGTGGGGATCCGTTTAAAGTACTCCTCAAGTCAATCTCTTCGGTATCATCTTCGTCCTCGTCTTCACTGATGACTATCTCGGTTCGTCTGTGACGTTTTGGTGATTCTTGGGATGTATATTCCGCCCGGGGTGTAAGACTACTTCCATCCCTTGGTTTTAGACTTGGGGTCCGATTTAAGAATTGATGATTGGAATAGGCTTTTGCGGTACTTTTGGTGAAGATGTTTGGTGATTGTCTCGAATATGGTGACAGTTGTTGTTGTTGGGTTGAGGATGGGAATGCATTGAAATGACCGGTGCTACCGACGGTGGTATTATCATCTGAGTCGTCATCTAAGGGTTGATATCTTCTTGGTGAGGTTCGATCACTGGTGAAAGCGGCATTTGGATATGATGGCGCTGAATCCATGAATGGATTGTCATCCCCTTGAGAATTAAATGGATTCATATAATTGATTGGTGTTTATTTGGGTTGTGGTAAGAAGAAGAAAAGTTTTAATAAAAAAATTCTGTCAAAATTGCTTCACCATGGGGATTTAAACAACTCGGGTCAACTGAAGCTTGTGTAATGTGTGTGTTCTATGTCTTGTCATTCTCTTTCTTTTGAAATTGTGATTGTTTATATTTGTTCCCAATTAGGAAATGGTCTTCTCTCGGGCTATGGAAAAAATAATGTGTGAAGTTTACGACAGATGTCTCTGACGCGACAAAGAAACTGCAACTTCTAACGCCAGCATATAACCTCCAAGTTGTTAGCATGGCAAGCCCTAGGATGATGTTCATATCCAATTAAAGATCATGTAAACAAGATAGAATCGACATATAGACCTAAAACCTCAACGATGAAAAATTTATGAACAATTCTAGTAAGAAGTTGCGTGAACATAAGTGGCTGTAAGTTGAAGCTTATCGTATTCAGAGTTATGATGTAAGAGGGAGGTTTATACTAAAAGGATTACAGCGCTGCTACATATCCAGATCGAATTGTGCTCCCCATTCCTATTTGATATTTTATTAAGTTTACTTACACCAAGTCAAGTTCGGGAGCAACCAGTTGTAAACAGTCAGACCACAATCTCCAGCAAATCGATTTCAGTTATTTCAATCTGACTATCTAGTCATGGCTGTAAGATCAAAATCCAACTGGCCCTCAATTAGCTGAAAATTTGTGGGTAATTAACACTGACGGGACGATAAGAAACTTTTCTGGATGATCGAACAACAATAAATTCATTCTGATTTAGCTTCACCTTTTTTAAAGTGGTTATGGCATTAAATCGCTGGCAAGAATAGTTATAACCAGGATTAACTGACAAATAGGTAATTGGATGGTGGACTAAGAAATCCATGTCTATGTTCACGCTATCATCATTCAAGTAATGAACCTCTCTTAAAGAGTAGTATGGCAAATGAGCGATTTCATTGTCAAGTTGGATTTCCTCAATGGAAAAAAGTTCTTGACTTATCTCGTTCCAATAATCAATCTTCGGAAGCCGTAGCGATCGTAATTCCAGCAAAGCCACGTTTCCGAGAACGCTAGTTATAATCAGTGTTATATCATCATTATCCTCTGGATTTCCTAGAAAGAGACTAGTCAAGCGGAGTTTCTTTTTCAATCTAAAATAGATAGGCTCTTCAAGATGAAGGGACTTCAACAGGGTGAATTGTGGTAACCAAGTTTCGCAAAATTCTTGAGATGCTGATTTTATCCTTAGACTTCGGATTAAATGGATATTATCAGTTGAAAAATTCAGACTAGTCGGAATGTAGAGAAGCCCAAGCTTATCGCAATTTCGTGATCTCATCCTCAATATCGATTCTAGATTAGCGACCTCCGAAAAGGTTATATCACATCCACGAAGTTCCTTCTCTAACCACTCTATCCATCCTACAGCCATAAAACTATCGTTGCAGAATATTAATCTTTTCATAAATTGTTTCTTGAGTTTTCTAGATCTCGAAAAATGTAAGAATGCATCCAAGTGCATCCATGTATAATTAAACCAATACATCCCAGTATGGAAATCATTACCTCTATGATAAACGTATATGGAATGCCATAACGCTTGATTACTTAGATTATTCAATCGTTTATTTAACAATTGAATCTGAGCGAGTTCAAATGGTGATAAATATCGAAATATCCGGAGACACACATCATCCGGAATACTGAGAAGGGACTTAACATTCTGTTTGGATTCTATACGTTCCTTGTTCATTGATTAGCTAAAGTGATAAATATGTGTATACATAGATGGCCCAATAGAAATACTTGATATTTTAGCCTTCAATGAATCATTTTACAAATTGAGCTTTAAGATAAGAGTATAACTGTACATTGACTTTTCATAGTTTTTTGAGTAAATCTGGGAGGAGGATGGAGCGTCCCATTGAGATAAAAATAAGGGCTAACACCATTTTGCATACACATGAAAACACAGCAAGTTTTCAGTACATCCCATTTTGACTTTCTAGCTCTGTTGTACTTAATAATAGTAATATAGATATTTAGTCGCAGTCATATGTATATTATCTATTACGAAAGGCAATAGGAGTATATATTATAGTAAAGTTTTGTTTAATGGGTAATTTTGCGTAAAGTTTTGGTAAAAGAATCCCATGCAAAAAGGTGCAATACCCTAAATGGCAGCCGCAACAGTTCCATTTTGGTCAAATAAGGGAATCCTTTTTTCAGTACAATGTAGTTTGTATGACATGACATTACACTATTCTGACAAGTAACCGATTGGTCGAATTCTATTGGGAATATGTGTCGATGAAATCTAAATTTTATGAGATCGACATAGCTGTGAGCGCGTTTGCTTATATTACACGTCACTTCTGTCTGCTGGATGTGGTAATGCGTTGTTGACGTTGGATCCAACTGGCAACTTAGCAATTGTGATTGGTTGTCACACAATGAGTTGATATGAAGCGTATATCAAAGCGAATCGAATGAATGTTAGGACTCAGATGGGATTAACTGTAAGCATGATTCTTGCCATGAAGTATACATGTTCACCACTAGCTCATTGAGAAGTAGAGGCAATCTCTATACATAAACACTGCTTGTACATCCCTAAGTATGAACTATCAGTAAAGAGGTATACCGCATGGAATTTCAATCATGCATACAATTCCTATGTTATCTACACTTATTATCCACTTCCTGTTAAATAATTCTTACAAAATAATGTACTGTTGGGATGTGTTCCTCAAATTTGTAATTAGCTAAAACAAAGTGAGTATCTACATTGCCATCAATTAGCATCTTTATGTCTTTCTATTAAATGTTTACTTACGCTTATCCATCATTCGTCGTACTCCTGTCATCATGTTCATTAAATTTGGGGAACAATTCTTGATGATAGAGGATTGGATGATTGGTGGATTGGATGCGTCGACGAAAACAATGTGGAGTAGGAAAATTTCCAAACGAATTTTTATTTTCGGCTTAATTTTTTTTCTAACCGAATCATAAATCTGTTTGTTATATTTGTAGCAATATGGATAGAACTTAGATCAATATGAATAATAATGATAAAGGTCAAACTCCTTTCTATCAACAATCCAATGAGTCAAGTTCTTCTCGATTAAATATTTCCAGAGTTGGGTTTAATAATTTACGTAAATGGAGTAGTTCTTCTTCAACTTCAAGTTCAATTATAAGTAATTCAACATCGACAATCAAATCATCAAATCCATTGACTAAATTATTCACCAGGACAAACAAATCTCAAACAAGTTTATCAGTACCTCAACAAGCTCATACTGTACTATCCCGAAAAGATGCCGCTACTGCTGCCGCTGCCGCTGCAATTGCTAGTGGTGGTGCTACTTCTACAAGCATCAGTGATTTGGATAGTATCCTGTTTTATGAACATGGAGATAGTTTACTGACAATATTTACTCAAGATTCTAAAGCAAGTAATGCTTCAACAAGCACAAGAAGTAAGAAATTTAGGCTACCTAGACCAAAATTAAGATTTAGCAAAAGTGGAACTGGAAGTAGTAAACCTGATTTAACAATCCAAACTAAAAAGATTGTAAGTACTGGACCTATCATTCTGGAGAATCAAGCAAGTACCAATAGGAAGAATTCACTTTCATCTCCAGTAACGGCTTTTCATAGTATATTTCATAGATCAAGTACTGATACTTCATTAGGTAAGACTCTAGAAGAATCACCATCAACACTAGTACCTCCACAATCGACAACCCTGACAAAAAGCACCGCCAGAACAGCATTATGTCTATCCTCAAACAATTCAAATTCATATATAACCAATGTTGAATTCGCTTCTGTATATAAATTCACCGATCCAAATTACCAATTAGATGAATCAGCTACAAGTGTGACTGCCAGTGGTGGAGGAAATATGGACCATGCAAGTTCTTCCTTAGCTGAAATACATCGAAAATTACTGATACCCACTGATCTGTTTATACAAACCCGTCTACAACGATATCACACCCATAGTGGTCATTCTGATGATAATACAATTGAAAATTTCCGACAACAGAATTCCCAATTTTATAATCAATTATTAACATTATTACGTCCATTATTTACTCCAAGCATGAATAAAAAGCATAAACTACATCCGTTCCTTGGTCACTCACTTGAAGATATTGGAGATTTCATACGATTGAATTTTTTCAACAAACAAGATCTCCCACTTATCGGCGGCGGCAGCTCAATTTCCGGCACCAATACCATCAATTCCACCATTTCCGGCACTACTCCAAACCCACTCAAATCCAGGAATAAACCAATCCCAGCAAGTGCATCATCAAGCACGACTTCATTCTCAGACGACGAATTCACCTATTTCAAAGCCCGCGAAATCTCCCAAGATCTCTTGATGTTTTTCCTTAAATGCATGAATATTTTCAAAATGGACTATTTTAAAACCTTTGAGGATTCCTATAGTAATTGTTCGGAATTGATACGACCTTGGATGGTGGCTTCGAAATGTTGGGTGTATTTTAATGAAAAAATCCGGTTTTATATCTTGATCGTCTTTCATCGATTCCAGACTAGCTTTAACGAATTATCAGCCGCGACAACAATTACATCTTCATCAATCAATATATCAGCAGGGGGAAATGATAATAGTATTCCCTCCATTGACGTTGAGAGTATTTTATTATTTGCATTTCGCGAAACGATAATCATTCCAATACTAGTCGATCGGACAGAACGACAAGACGAGGTTGATGTTCTGGATGAGAAAATGTTACTTCAGGAGAATTTCGAGTCTTTGAATTTGTTATTGGATTGTTTGGGTGCATTGCTGACTCCAGCGGTATTGGATGCTGCTGGGGGTGGAAGTGGTGGCGGTGGGACTGCTGAAAGAGGTGAGCCACTGCTTAGATCTGATGTGGTTATTTCTACATTAGCATGGTTGTCTAATATATTTTAACTTACCTACTTACAAAAACAATCGTATATAATTATGCAATAAAACAAACTAATAACTGCTTTATTTAAAAAAGATAACTACAAAAAAACATCATATAAAAAATAAGGAAATAAACATCCTTACGACTCATCTTCACTATCAGCATCATCTCTATATCCATGCTTTCTAATCTCTCCCAATCTCTTCCTGGCAGCATTCAATTTATTCTCCAACTTCAAAATCTCAACTTGTTGCTCCATTTCCAACGTCTTACCTTCGTATGGCGTCAACTTACTCAAATCAATACCTTCTTCCCCACCAGCACCAGACTCCTTATTCAATAATTCCTGAACCTTATTAACTAACGCCTTACATGCCCTAGTCACTCCACCACTTGCACTTTCCAAATTATCTTGTGCCTTAGAGACATAATTAGCCTTCACTCTCGACGCAGCCACTAATTGGGCCGTGCTGGCCGCCACCTCATTCGAGGCCACAATCAACTGTTCATGTGAATTCGAACCCTTCAATACCCCATCCGCAGTCTGGATGATGATATTAGTAGCACCAGCCACAGCTTTCGAAGCACTAATTAAACCCTCGGTCCATCTATTGTTCTTTTTGTAGAATTCGGTTGGGGTTTGATCGACACCCTTGTTACGACTCACAATTTCATGTTGAGATTCAACACTGGCGGCAATTAATTTCACCACGGAATCAATAATCAATTTGGCCGCTGAAAGTAACATTTCATGGATTTCTAAATTGGCCCCAGTGGAAATATTTGGATTTGCTAATAAATTATCCAAGAATTTTTGTGCTTGTTGGACAGTGGCGGCAGTTTGATCCATTTCATGATTGACCATATCTTCTACATTTCCGCTGAATTTGATATTGGAGGTAGGACGTAATGTTTCGGTGAATTGGGATAATTGTTGTAATGCTTGTTGAACGTCTGTCATTCCATCCAAGACTTTTCCAATCTTGTCTTCAATATCTTCGAGGGAATCTAATTGGTCGGATTTGATGCCGGTGAAGAATTCAACAGTGACGTCTAAGACGACGGATACGTGGTTTAATAATGTTTCTTCTTGATCTCCTGGAATACTATTAACGAGCCCCTTGGAATTCAACATCAAATCATTCATTGAGGTGGTTAATGAAGAACTGGTTAAGATGATATCGGAATAATTTGAATCATTATCGATATTCTTTCCCTCAGCGATATAATTATTAAAAATAGTGGCGAAATCAATAGTGGAATCAGTTGAAAGTTCGACAATCGATAATAAATATTCTGGAGTAGAATTCATATTCCCAGCTTGCATTGGAGATTGCAATTCATGTTTTGTATCCAAAATTCTTTTGATACTATTATCCAAAAATACATCAATCAAATTCTTGAATCTATTCATATTCATAAGAATAATATGATCAATTTGTGCATTCACAATATCATCTTGATCAGATTGAGATCTGGCCAAAGTTGCCAATGCATGGTTTAATTCCTCATTCGCAACTTCTAATTCAATATCTTTCTCCTTAATAAGTTCTTGTAAATGAGACACATCTCCAATCGTAGCCAATTTCATTTCACGATCCGCTAATTGTTTCTTCAAATCAGCTAATTCTTGTTCATGTTTCCCCATGATTGAAGAAATGTTCAAATTTTGTAATTTTCCAACCTCTTTAGAATTTAAATCCAATTCCCGGATTTCTGCTTGTAATTTCTCAATTTCTTGATCTTTACCAGCTTTCATTCTATCAAGATCTAATCTTGCTCGATCTCTTTCTCTAATCAAATCGGCCAATTCAACATTCTTGGCCTTGAGTTCTTTTTCGAATTTTTCTTTCTTCATAATTGATTCTTGGGCACTATTGATTTTTTGTTGGATTTTTTTGAATTTAGCTAAAAGATTTAAATGTTCTTGACGTAATTGAGAATATAATTTGGCTAAGGATTCATATTTCTTAGTCCAATTATTGATTTGATCTTCCAAGTTTTTGATTTGCTCATCCTTGGAAGCAATTTGTTGAGTGGCAGTATTATTAAATGCCATCATATCATTCTCTAAGGTCTTAACTCTTGAATCATATTGTTGTAACAATTGTTGATCATTATCATATTGGTTCTTAAACATTAATAAATCATGTTCTAATTCCGAAACTCGACTTTGTTGTTGCTGAGTTTGTTGCATTTGTAAAGCTTGTTGTTCTTCCAAAAATCTTCTCTCTTGATCACGTTGTTGTTGTTCAAAAAGTAATTGTTGTTCTTGTTGTTGTTGGAGTTGTTGCTGACGTTGTAATTCATATTGTTGTTGAATTCTAGCTTGTTCTTGTTGTTGTTGATACAAATAATTAGTTTGTTGATCAGTTATTGGTGGAGGATTTGGAGGAGTTTCTAAATTGGTATTTGAAGAAGTTGGTTGAGATTGAACTTGACTACTTGCAACTGATTGGGGTCTTGAAATGGGGACACCATCATCACTAATTTGCAAATTAGGGGCACTATTTGGTAATCTTGGTACGGTAATTAAACTAGTTAAGAATTTAATAGCATGACAATCAGTATAAAAATCTCTAAGCATAAAGTGCTGAGATTCAAACCTTTCAGTTAAACCAGTTAAAGCATCATCAGCGCCTAATTGTTGATACATTGCTCTAAGCATTGATGTACAAAATTTATAAATTCCATAAGATTCCAGAATCAATGGAACTAAAGCACTCACTTTACATAAATTATTATGAGTTTGATTAATTGTAGCAAATAATAATTTTTGTAAATGATTAATCAGATCTTGTAAATCCATTAATTGTAAAATAGCTTCATAACCTTCATTGGGATCATTAACAGCTCGAAGAGAAATATATTCTTCATATTCAAACATTCCATTAAACCCAGGATTATTACGATGAAAATCCAATTTCTGTAACAAATATTGATCATATTGATTAATCAATCTACCATAAGCAGTACCATGAGTTGGGAACACCGTTGCCAAAGAATTAATGAAATCACGATTTCTGAAACCATCTTTTAAAGTATTTGGATGACCTTCTTGTAATACTTTATGAATCATAATCAATGCTTTAAACAATTGAATCTCATTGCTTTGTAATGGTTGGATCTTAACTGCATTCCAAAATGCTCTTGAATTCTTATGATCCCAAGTATAAACGATACAAGCTCTAACATGTTTTCTTTTGGGTGGCACTTCATCAATGTTACAAGCCTTCTTAACACTTGTTTGTAAATCAACTTCGGCACGACTCATTGTTGTTGGGTTGTCTCTCCTTTATCAATTGATTGTGATTTGGTTTGATTGCGTAAGTTGAAGTAAATTGCCGAGAGGGACGGGGAGGAGGCAGTGGTGGTAAAAAAATGAGATTTTGAAAAATCGTCCAAATTGAGCCGAACAAACCTTTGGAAGTCACATATCACGTGATATCAGTCGCGTCAGTACGTTGCTATCTTATTAAACATTTACCCATTTATATCTATTATCAAATTAATTAATTGAACTAAATGTTTTCTTAAAAAAGACTATCTAAAAAATGTTATACAAATTGGTTTTCAAATATACATAATTATACTCTTCTTCACCTAGTAGAAATACCTTTTACTTCTTACTCTTCTTAATCAAGAGTAAGTAAGTAAGAGTAAGTAAAGTAAATAAGCCCGGGGCTTATGGGATGGTATGGCAGGTGGTAGATTAAACAGCAGTTCTTCTATATCTTGTCTTTCCCAAATCAAATGGTAAGTATTTATATTTAATCATATGTTGAATTTGTTTTCTCATAGTTAAAGTAAACAAAATAATAAAATACATTAAAAGTATTGGCCAAAATACTGGAATATCGGTGATTTCAAATATTGATAATACCAACCCTAAAAAGGTAGCTCTTGTAGCATTATACCAAAACTTAAACTCAGGCAATCTTCTAATAAAAGGTCTAAACTCATCCCCATCCTTTCCAGAACCCCCCTCACCTTCATCATCTTGTATTCCTTCTTCAATTGATTCATTTTTCATTTCCTGTTCTAATGAAGGATCAAATTTTGGTGTCAAGAATGCTAAGAATAAATTTAATAGATATATGCCCAAAGCGTAACAGATTATATACCATCCTTGTCCAATGAAGATTCTAATTAAAAATACACATAATAATACACCAAATCCAATCCATCTTTCAATTGTATGTGGGACTATACGATCAATATATTCTTGATATGTAACACATACTTTACTATATGTTTCATATACTGGATTATTCTTTGGGATCTCAAATGGTAATTCAATGGCCATTCTGACTATCTCTCTTGATATTATATACTTTGGTTATAACCCAGTCCTTAAGATATAAATCAAAAGGTGTAAATTTTATTTCTGTTTAATTTTTCAACGCCGTTTTTTTTTGTTTCGTTGTTTTTTCTTTCTTTCTTATGTACGTGTTTTATTTTTTGTTATAGGCTCAACGCAGGGCAGGGCAGGACTTCACCAAAGGATGAGAAGTTCCTGAAGTTTCTATTAGAGAGCAAGGTATTATTAACTAATGGGAGTATTATTTATTTATTTACAGTATGTATTTCATTATATACAAAAGTATTTCTAAGCAGACACAGCTACTTTAGGTCTTGCAATAGTCTTAAAGGATCTAGTTTCTTCATTAAATATAGTTTGTACTACATGTCCCTTTGGTGGGTTTTGAGTATCAAATTCTTCAACAACAGATCCAGGAACAGTCAATGGTAACACTACTGGTAAGTATTCTTCTCTGAGTTGTTCTTGTTCAGTTAAAGAGAAAATACCAGGAGTAACAATTAATTCTTCAACTTCTTGTCTATATTTATCAGTCAAAGTCTTTTCAGTCAAATAAGAATCTAATTGTTGCTTAACTTCTTTCCTCTTGGTTTCTAATTCTTCTGATGATAATTGTTTGATAATTTGTTCATTGTTCATATTGACTGTAATAACTTCATCAATTTTTTGAGCAAATTCACTATAGATTTTCTTACCAGTATTAACTTCTTCCTTGGTGAATTCTCCCCTTCTTAAAGCCAATCTTAATTCATAAATAAAATTAAGGGTAACTTGTTCTCTTGCTTCACTCATACTTTGGCCAGTTTTCCTAAGTTGAACAATATCAAATACTCTATTAGCCGCATTTTCAACTTCTTGTTCAGTCAACCCCAATCCAGTAAATTCTTCACTTATACTCTTCTTATACTCTTCCAATCTCTTATTCTTATACGCTTCAAACTCTTCCGCTTGTCTTTTCAATTCCGGTTGGGCCAAAAATTCCTTTCTACTCATACTAGCCTCTTCTTTCATCTTCTCCCCCTCATCCATCAACTCCACATATCCAAATCTCCTCAACCTTGGCGCAAAATGCTCCTTTGGCAACATATAATCCTTCTTCAAAGCAACACCAACATATTTTCTCAATGGATGGAAAGGATCATAATAAAATCGGACATATCCCGGCTCTAAGGCAAATATTGTATGATCATGTCCAAGTCCAGTATTATCCCCAGGGTGGAGTTTGGTCCCTCTTTGTCTCATGATAATGGTACCTTGTTCGACGAATTGCCCGTCACCGACTTTTGGACCCAATCTCTTCCCCGGGGAGTTCTTGTTGTTGGTTCTTGAACCGGCGGCTCTTTTCTTTTTGGTACGAATTTGGGAAAAATTGAATAAGGTGGATTGTTTGGGGAAAGTGAGACCCACAGTGGTGGTGGTAGGTAATGACCTACTTATTAATCCCCTTGATAATAGCATTGCTTAGGGTTTGGTTGGTTAGCTTTGGAGATTGGGTAGGATATCGATGGATTGAGATTTTTGAAAAATTTAGAGAGAAATAAAATTTTCTTTGACAAATAGAAAAATCAGAGAACCAGTATGAGATTTATTATGACCTTAGTGTAATTATCATCACTAACATACTCATTAAGTATACACTGTAATAGGCTATCTAACTATTCTACTGTATTTCTACTCCTTTATTTCTAAATCCCTATAGAATGATGATGTATACGCCTATTAAAGAGGAACAAGGTATTGTTGTTGTTTAATAATTTGCAATTCTATCTTCAAATCACCAATAGTATTCTTCCATTCTCCATATCTAGTAGTCTCATACCATAATTCACTACATTCACTTCTCTTTCTATCCAAAACAACGTCTAAACATTTCATCACCAATTCCAAAACTTCCAACCCCATTGATTGATGATATTTTCTTTCCCAAATTGTTTGATTTCGCCGTATGAATTTCAAGATTGCCAATTTTTCATTGTTACGAATATCAGGATGAAGATGGATCCAATCTTGGGTATGTAGGGAGATGATCAAAATACTGATAATCATTGTATCCGAACAAGAATGGACTTCGAGATAAGGTTTGGTAAGGTTTTCGGATAGGATGGTTATAATGTGGCCAATTTCATCTTTGGTGGGTTGATAGGTGGTTAGATTGGTTAAACAGAGGTTGGCTTCGTCGTTGTCGAAATATCCAGTACCCCAAGCAGGCATTGTGAATTTGTTTGTAATATACTGTAGAGAAGAAGAATAAGAACTTACGCAGATCAACAAGTGCGTTGCGCTTACAAGAATGGATCTCATTTATTTATAATTCATTCTTTTGATCTCACAATAGAATATTCCTTGCCATGTCAGTTCATGCAGAATATAAAAAAGTCATACATTAAAATCTTATGAAAAGAAAATATACAATACATGATGATGTAGAAGTGGCACGATTCAATACCGTTATATACATACTTTAGATAAAGTTTTCCGGATCAGATCATGAATACTAATTTCAATATTTTAAATCTCGTCATATAAAAATACCCACCTCTCGCTGCTTCTTTATGTAATATGACACCTTCCCTGGTCAGATATACCTTCAAATAATGTGACTACCAAAGAACATTCTCAATCATCTTTCTTCAGCATTGCGCCTCCTAAGTATTTCTTTTTTCATCTATATTTTTCCAACTCTTGCTTCAAATCCACAATCGTCTTCTTCCATTCCTCAAACAATTCCTCCAGTGATTCTTTCCAAAGCTCACTACTCTCACTCTTCTTCTCATTCAAAACCACATCCAAGCAATCACATGCCATCTCCACCATCCCTCTCCCGTCCCCTTCAATCTTCATATCATTCCATTCATCCCTCCATTCCGACTCACGATCCACGACAAACAGCAAGATCTCCTTCTTATACATCTCCCGAATCCCCTCATTGTCAATTATCCACTCTTTCGAATTGAAGGCGATAAGTATGATAGCTATGATGATTATTGTCCCACTTTCATCGATTTCTAAATATGTTGACTTGAATGAATCTTGAAGAATTGGTGGAATTGCGAGATTAAAAGGTTGTGAGGATTTTAGGATATAAGGGAGGGCGTCGAGAGTGGCGTCGTTTTCGAAATATCCGGTTCCCCAGGCTCCCATTATTATTGTTGTTTGTTGGTTATGTAGTTGGGTGTGTGTAGGAGGATTTAATATAGAAAAAGGTTTTGTTTAAATTTCAACGGTCCTCCCTCGGAATGATTGGAGGATTTTCTGGGGGGCCCTTTGTAAGTGGAAGCATTTGATTTTTTTGTGTTGTTAGAGGCTTTGAGCTGATTCGGCTAAACTAATAAAAAAAATATTTTGCAACCTTAATTCCAACCAAAAATATCATCATTTTATGACTTTTCTAGAAATACGAATAATAGTATTTAATTAAGAGATTCTTCTAATAATCTCATTATATATCTGAGAAACAGGAGATTAATCTTAAATAGAAGTTTTTTGATTTTTGACATATGAAAGATTCTTTTGCTACAGGAATTTTACTAAAAAAAATATGAAATACGAATATTAATTCTAGAAAATTTTGTATGAAAACTAGATAGACTCTTGTGATATTTGTGGATTCGTAAATAGGATAAACAAATATCCACATTTTCTAAATAATGCAAATCTTTATAATATAAGAATTGAAAACCTGGAGAGAGGAGATAAGAAAATAGTGATATTGTGATATCCTTGTTAAGTTTAGCTGTTAGGTGCCATTACTGCTCAATCTTGCTGACATCCACTGCGGTTATTAAACTTCAGTTCTCTTGGGACTCCATCTATATTGAGAAGAAACTCGTTATATATGTGAATAGAAGGAGTTCATTAACAGTCTCTACATGGTTATTTATTCCCATTCCAATCCAGATATAGACTATTTGTTAACAAACTTTGTTGAGAGAGTTAAAACAAGGAGATGGTAATAGGGTACAACGACCAGAATTGGATTGAGGTCCAGTTGTAAGTATGGAAAAATTATCTCGAGATTGTAAATTAAATAAAAGAGATGATAACTCTTGGGAGTTCACATGAAGCCTTTAAAAGAAAGTGATTAATATTGCTGATTTTATTGTACTGAAATTGTAAGTTTATTCTTTTAGTTGGAACATTTCTATCTACAAATGAAACGACCCTCATTTTCCCGTCAACGAATATCACGTATTTCCAATTTCCTTCAATTTAACAATCAATTCATGAATGGCTCCCTTCCATTCATCAAACTTTTCAGTCTCTTCCCAAAGGGCAGCATTCTCAGATATCTCGGGATTCATCGCCATTGCTAAACACCGAATGGCAATTTCTTGAATCGATAACCCGGTAATATATCTCTTATTCTTATACAATTTTTTCCCATTCTCGTTCGCTGATGTTTGTTCACATGTTCCATAATCAAATTCTTATTGGATGTAGATTTGTTTGTGATGTTTATCCAATCTTGAGAATCTAATAAGATGATTAGAATTGAAAGGACGACGTAGTCATCTGCATATGTGTCAACTTCTGGTCTTTGGATCCCAGTTTGTAATTCCTCAAATAAGATACTTAACAGATTGGGATGTTTAATGTAGTAGTCTAATGTTTCATGTGCATAATCACTATCAAAGTATCCTGTACCCTATCCTCCCATTTTCTTTGGTGAAGAGGTACAATTAAGTTGTCAATTGACAAAAAGGATATTTTCCATTTTAGAGACAAGTCCCCATTCAAAGTTACATAAGAAACCTTTCTATAACTGACTTATAATGTCTATTAATAAAATCTATAAAAATAATATACAGACAATCTTACGCCAAGAATTTCTTAACGATTTCAACAGCCAATAAATAATCTTCTTCTTCAGTTAATCCACTAATAGTCAAAGCACCAATAACAGCATCATGAGCATTAACTCTAATCGGAATACTACCACCATGAACCGAGAATTCTTTAGGAGAAACAAAGAAAAAACTTTCCAAAGTTTCCCCCCTAAGTCTTAAATCTTGTCCCATAAAGAAACTTGATTTTCCAAATCTGAAAACTGACTTAACTTTTCTTTGAACCCAATTATCATTATCAACAGAAGTACCTGGGAGAGTTGCAGTACGGAATAAGCAATGACCAGTACTTAAGGTGATATCAATTACAACTGCTCTGTGAGGGAATTTTTCTAGGGCATATTCACGAGCGAAAGATCCTAATTTCCAAGCAATTTCTGGACTGAATTCGGTGAATGTGGTACCTTTTTCTAATTCAACGAGTTGATCTAAGGTATAGTTGAAAATTTCGTGAGTCATAATTTATGAATAATATGCTAGTTAAGTTTCCTTATCTTGAGAAGAAAAAGTGGGATAGAGAAATATATCCCCATCCTTTTAATCCGGTGACTTGGAAAGTTTCAACAACAACAATCTGTCAAAAAAGTGGGAGATCTATTTTTCCGAAGTTTCCCAATTTGGTTTTTCCGTTACTACTGGATCAAAACAAGACGTGTGAAAACCAAAGGGTGGAGAATCAATTCGCAAAATTTTCAGTACTGTTTTCATTCATCGAATTTTGAAATAAAATGAAACTTCTTTTCTTTTAGAATCTTTTGAATACAAGGTACAGCATGTTCTATATACAAAGTATCCAAAGAGAGGGAAAAGCGTCATAGATTTATTTAAGACTAACTACCAAACCTATAAATATTCCACATTAAACGTGCAATGGATAAAAACTACTATTGTGCACGAAGTTTTAACAAAAAGTCTATCTTTACTATTCATTAATGAAAAATATTCCTCAAAAGAATTCGATGAAATCAAACAAAAGATTTGAACAAGAAAGCCATGGAAATCCATATGAGATCAGTCGAATGGATAATGCAACACTAGTGACAAAAACTGTTTGTATTTTTAGGGTTAGCCCCCGAGAACGTCAGATGATTTAATTAATTTCTTATGTCATACGGATCTATAATCTTTTAGTCAATCATAAGGGTACATTATACCAAGATGCAATGTAAGTATTGGCTCAAATACTATAGATCCTTATGACTTAGAAAATTAATTATAAATCAGGTGACGTACTCGAACCCTAAGCAGACGACAGAAACAAAATACCTTGTTCAATCAAATATCTGATGTTCAAATCAATTCTAAAAAAATGAATTGTGAATAATGAGATCCGGATTGGTTGCGGAATGTTAGGAGTCCAAGCAAGTGGAAGAAATTTCCTTTGAGATATTTGTAATGGACTAAATGGAGGAAGATGCAACCATTAAAATTATAATTACTGTAATCATGAACCATACCGGGTAAATACGACAAGAAATTACAAGGGGAACTTTCAATGGTCTCTGGAATCAAATAGAACAAGCAATATTATAGGGAAATTGGTTAAATGGGCTCTTTATGGAAGACCTCTATATCTAGATTGTCACTCTTGCTACCCATTCGACCTTCCATTTTTTCCAATTTCGACTACTTAAATTTTTGTTTATTATTCCACCAATTTTAATCATAGGACCTATCTAATTACATGAACACGTCGCCACATTCATTAGCTACATTCCAATACTGGTTGAACTGTTGAAAGCAAACCACTGGGGCCGTAAAGAGTAAAAAGCTTATACGCAGGATTGGAAATTTTTGACCGGTGAGTTTGAATTTTGTAAGAGGCAAAAGTTGTTACAATTGACTCTCAGCATTGAAAAGCAGCTCAACATGTTAAATTGCCAAAAAGGATAACTGAGTCTTGGTAGACCCCTCTTTTTGCAAAATGAAAGTCATGTTACATGGTATGATGGTTGTCAGCCACCTTGAACCTATGACACTTCCTTAACCCCCCAGCCAATTCAA